>NC_057014.1:3096707-3151498 GCF_000002595.2 Chlamydomonas reinhardtii | reverse complement strand
CCCTCCTACCCCTCCTCCCCCCAGTCCAAGTGCGCAGACGACCTGGCCCTGCCTCCGCGCACGGTGCTGCTGCGCCGCGACCGCTTCGACGCCCTGGAGCAGGACTACTACAGCGCACTGTACACACAGGTGGCTGGGTGGGGTGGGGGGGGAGGGGGTTGTGGGGATTGAATGGGGGGTTTGCAAATACCCAAATTCAACCAAAACCACGAGGGGGTTGCAAGGTTAGGACAGTGGGAACATTGGGGTTGGGGTGGCGGTTGTGAGTACCAGCCGCCATTTAGAGGACCTTGCTCCGTGGAGGGGGGAGAGGGGATGCGGTGCGTGTGCGTGTAGGCGAGGGGGGTGCTTAACAATAGGTTACAAGTTTCCCAGTCACGCGGACGGCCCCTCTTTTGGGTCTCAAATCCCTCCTCTTTTCCCCCGCATTCTTGCCCGCCTCCTCCTCCTCCCCCCCCCTCCTCAGAGCCAGGCCCAGTTCGGTGCCTACGTGGACAGCGGCACGCTGCTCAACAACTACGCGGTGAGAGAGGGGCGGGAGGGGCGGGAGGGGCGGGAGGGTGTGTGGGGGGGGGGGGGCGGGAGGGGCGGGTCTGGGGGTTTGGGGGGTTGGGGTTTGGTGGGGAAGCAGGTGGGGTGCAGGTGGGGTGCAGGTGGGGTGCAGACAGGCAGGGCGGGGTAGGGGTTGAGCGAGGCGGGAGAAGGATGTGGCGTGTTAGCTCTCTGCTGTTGACCCCCGGTGTTGCTTCCGTTGATGAGACTTGCTCACCTCGCTGACCCGACCGCACAAGCCCTCACATAGATGCAGAATCTCTTTATACGCATACACACACACACACACACACGCACCCCCTCCTTCTCTCCCTCACCCGTTCCCCGCTCCTCTTCGCTCCCACCCTACTCCCCATTCCCCACTCCCCGCTGATATCCTGTTCCCAAGGTTAAAACCTTGCAAACCCCCTCCCCCCCGACGACTTCGTCTGCAGTCTTCAGTGCAGCTTTTACAAACATCCTTGCAACCCCCCCCCAACCCCACTCCTCCCCCAACAGCACATCTTCGACCTGCTCATCCGCCTGCGCCAGGCCGTGGACCACCCCTACCTGGTGGGTGGGTGGGGTGGTGGGGGTCGCGGGGGGCGGGGAGGGGGTAAGCTTTGAACCAATCCCGTAAGGAAACAGTCGCGCTGCACGGAGAAACTGGGGGGAGGTTCTAAGCATGCCGAACAAGGAATCTCGAGAGGGGGCAGGGCAGGGCAGGGCAGGGAGGGGCAGGGCAGGGCAGGGAAGGGAAGGGCAGGAGATGGAGATGGAGATGGAATGGGAGATGGAATGGGAGATGGAAAGGGAGATGGAATGGGAGATGGAATGGAAGTGGTGGCGGTGGCGGTGGCGGTG
This sequence comes from Chlamydomonas reinhardtii, assembly GCF_000002595.2. Lineage (NCBI taxonomy): Eukaryota > Viridiplantae > Chlorophyta > Chlorophyceae > Chlamydomonadales > Chlamydomonadaceae > Chlamydomonas > Chlamydomonas reinhardtii. The sequence continues at coordinate 3,150,103 of NC_057014.1, read as the reverse complement.
GTCGTGTCAGCACGGGCGCATGGCGGCGAGGCACCGCGACACCACATCGCGCCATGACCTCCCCCGTGTTCCGTTGTGCTCTCTTACACACATACAGTGTCACGCACACACATACACACACGCATTCCGTGTCGCCCTTCCCGTTTGTGCTTCCCTAACACACGCGCACACACAGGTGGTGTACTCCGCCTCAGCCACCAGTGGCGCCAACGCCAGAGGTGGAGGCGGAGGCGCCGCCGCCGCCGCCGCAGCCCTGCCGCCGCCGCCGCCTCAGTCTACCCCGCAGGGCCGCCGCAGCTCGGGCGGCACTGGCGGCACTGGCGGCGGCGGCGGCGGTGGTGGCGGCGGCGGCACGGGTGTTGCCATGGCTCCGGACACGGGCGCTTACGGCAGTGCGGCAGGTGTGCTGCGGCGGTGGAGGTGGTGGGGCTGGTGGTGGGCCTGGTGGTGGTGAAGGTGGTGGGGCTGGTGGAGGTGGAGGTGTGGGTGGTGGCGGTGACAGCACCGCCGAGGGTGCTTGCTTGCATGTTGGGCGCCTCGGCAGTGTCGGAAGCCGCCCCGCTTGCCGCCAGCCCAGTCAAACCGCGGGCTTACATCGCACCTACCTACCACCCCGCGCACAGAACAACCCATCCCACCATCCTGATGGCACCCACCCAACCCCCACCCACAGCTTACCCTCCTCCCCTCCCTGCCCTCCTCTCAATCCACCCACCGCGTGCCCTCTCCCCTCCCCTCCCTTTACCCTCCTTTCCCTCCGCTGCCCGCTCCCTCCTCCGCCCTCCCCTCCCCTTGCTTGTACCCTGCTCCCAATGTATCTGATGGTTTCCGCTCGAGCGCAGCGAGTTGTCGGAAACCAAGGTTTCCTGCGCTCGGAGTGTGCACAGTTGTGGGCCCCGAAGGGGCGTGGCGTGTGTGTGTTTGTTGTTTGGGGCCCATGCGCGGCATGGGCGGTGGGCCCGGTTAAGTAGCAGAGCGCTGTGTCGCGCTCGCTACTTTGCGAGTTTCGTTCTGTCAGTACGTCCCTGGCTACGCTCTATCTTTGCGTGGCTACACGGCGGTTCAGGCTCGCCCTCCCAACCCCGCACGAAGACCGCAGTTCTCTGCTTGCAGGTACCCTCTCCGGCGGCGGAGCCGCCCTCACAAATTGTAACACGACGCAATGCATGGAAACCACCCTGCAATCCCCTGCCGCGTGCCTCTGCCCTGTTCCCAATGTTTTAACCTTGCAATCTCCCGCCGCGTGCCTCTACACCTTCACTTCTTAAATAACCATGAATGTCACTCGCCTGCCCTGCCTCAGCCCCTGTGTGCGGCCTGTGCCACGAGGAGCCGGAGGACTGTGTGGTGGCGGGGTGCGGCCACCCCTTCTGCCGCGCCTGCGTCATGGCGTACGTGGACAGCGCCGTGCGCGCGGTGGGTGGTTGTGGGTGGGTGGTTGTGGGTGGTTGTGGGTGGTGGGTGGGTGGGTGGGTGGGGCGAAGGCAACGGATCACCTGGAGAGCTTACTGCACCTGTGTGTGTGTATGTGCGTGTGTATGAGGGAGAGAGCGAAACACACATGAAACGATGTCACATGTGGGGCGCACCCCATCCTGCACATGCACACGGGAACCCACCCTGCACCCCCACTGGCATTCTTTGTAACGCGCATCATCCCGAACCAGCCTCCTGCTCCCCCTCACCTTCACCCGCCACCCGCCACTGATAAGCCAGCGCCCCCACCGCCCCCACCCACCCCCTGCAGGCCAAGTGCCCCACCTGCAACAAGGCCCTCACGGTGGATCTCACCGCGCGCGGCCAGACCATACCCGGCCTCGCCAACACCAACACCAACACCAACAACACTGGCGGCGGCGCCGTCGAAGACGACTACGCCCGCAGCCCTGGCGGCGGCGGCGGCGGCGGCTACAACGTGCGTGACGCGGCCCTGGGTGTGCTGGGGTACCGGCCCCGCAAGCAGTCTATCCTCACACGCATCGGCGACCTCAGCCGCTTCCAGACCAGCACCAAGATTGAGGTGTGCGGGGGGGGCCGTGGGGGCGGCGTCTGGGTGTGTGGGGCCCTGGGTGCTGCGGGGGCGTCGGGGTGTGTGGGTCCTGAGGCGTGGAGGGTGTATGGGGCCCGTGGGGGTGTCGTGGGGGACATTGGCTGTGGGGGGAGGGGGCGTAGATACCAGCCCCAAATGCAATAGAGGGAGGAGGAGAGCGTGGCCAGGGGGTGTGGGGGCCCGTGGAGGGCATTGGGTGACCGAGGTTTAGGGAGACCAGGGGATTGGAGTAACCCCGAGATCCCCACAGCCTCAGTTTGGGCTGGTATTTACCCTCCCCCCCACCTGCGGTGTGTGTAGGCGCTGCGGGAGGAGCTGGAGCGCATGGCCGCCGCCGACGCCTCGTCCAAGGCCATCGTGTTCAGCCAGTTCACATCCATGCTGGACCTCTGCCACTTCAGGCTGGAGCAGGCGCGTGTGTGTATGGGGGGGGGAGAGAGGGGCTGGGGGTGCGGGTGGTGGGGTGGTGGGTTGGGGTGGGGTGGGGTGGAGGGCGGGTGGAGAGGGGGTTGTAAATACCAGCCCAAGATGAACCGAACCAAGGGTGGAGGGTGCGTGGGGGTGATATGGTGGGGTTCGGGTTGCAGCACATGGCTTGGATTTCGGGATTGGGCGTTTGGGGCCGGGCGTTGGGGCCGGTAGCGATAGCGATGAAAGAACCCTAACCACGCACGCACACACACACACCCCGAAGGTAATCCGCGGCCGTCATCCTGCATCGCATACACTGTCCTACGCGTAATGTTTCCTTGTGCTCTTTAACACACACACCCTCACCCTCACCCTCATTCACACGCGCACGCACACCTACCCACACGCAGGTGGGCCTGCGCTGTGTGCGGCTGGAGGGCAGCATGGCCATGGACGTGCGGGAGCGCATGATCGACACCTTCAGCCGCGACCCCGGCGTGCGCGTGTTCCTCATGAGCCTCAAGGCGGGAGGCGTGGCGCTCAACCTCACCGCGGCCAGGTGGGCGCGTGTGTACACGCGTGTGTAGGGCGGGGTTTACATTCATGATTGGGGTGGGTGCTTGAGTGTGTGTGTGTGTGTATGTGTGTGCTTATGTGTGTGTGTGCGCGCGCGCGCTTGTGTGTGTGTGTGTGTGTGTGTGTGTGTGTGTGTGTGTGTGTGTGTGTGTGTGTGTGTGTGTGTGTGTGTGTGTGTGTGAGACACGCGGCGTGAAGTGAGTTGCTTACGGTTATACGCTGGCGCTGCAGCTGCGGCCGCATGCATTCAGTGGTGGACGGGCCTTTCAGCTGGTCCATGCGGATCTCACACAACCCTCACACACACGCACAAACACCCACGCACCCATACACCCCTCCTCCCTCCCCCCCCCGGCAGCCACGTGATGCTGATGGACCCCTGGTGGAACCCGGCCGTGGAGCAGCAGGCGCAGGACAGGTGGGGAGGCCGCCACCACCGCCGCCGCCGTCCTGAAACCCCGTCCCATCGCACACCAACCCAAACTCCTCTTCCCCCACCCTACGCCTGCTGTCTACTTCGCTACACTTCTTTGTACCAATCTTTACACACACACACACACACACACACATACACACACAATTGCTGTTCCCCCAAGACTGCCTACCGTCTACCATTTTCTTAGCTAATCAAGGAAATGCAAACCCCCCCTGTGCTCCGCTAGTTTCGCTTGGTTTGGTTTAGTTTTACAAACCCGCGCGCCCCCTTCGGAACAGGATCCACCGGCTGGGCCAGTACAAGCCCATCACGGTGGTGCGCTTCATCATCGCCGGCACCATCGAGGAGCGCATCCTCAAACTGCAGGTGCGCGCGCGCGCGTGTGTGTGTGTGTGTGTGTGTGTGTGTGTGTGTGTGTGTGTGTGTGTGTGTTTGTGTGTAGGGTGGGTGGGGTGTGGGTGTCGGTGTGTAGGGTGTAGGGGTGTGGGCACAAGGGGATATGATGCTCGTGCGTATGTTCGCGTTTGGGCAGGGGGCGGGCGGGCGTGCGTGGATGCAACCTGAAATCGCCGGTACCCGTACTGGGCCGGCGTGTGGGGTCCAGAAGGGCCAGCGGCAGTTGCAGATAGATGCACGGAGGGCAGCAGCAGATCATCAACACGGCGCCGTGGCAAAGAGGCCGCAACAGCCCCGAGCCCGCCGTGTTTCACAAACTCAGCCGCGCACGCACACATACACACCCTCTACATCCCACACTGTACTCCGCACCCTGCACGCGCCTCTTCCGCCCCGCCTCGGCCTCGCCCCCTCAGGAGAAGAAGCAGCTGGTGTTTGAGGGCACGGTGGGCCGGGACGTGGAGGCGCTGGGGCGGCTGACGGAGGACGACCTGCGCTTCCTGTTCGGGTAGATGATAGGGAGGCGGGCAGGCAGGCGGAGATTGTGGGCGGAGGGAGGAAGGGAGAGAGGGAGAGAGGGAGAGAGGGAGGAGGAGCTGGGGAGGGGCGGAGGGAGGGAGGGAGAGGGAGGCGGAGCTGGGGACGGAGATGCGGCGTGGTGTGGGAATGGAGGAAATGTGGAGAGGGGGGGCGTGGTGTGGTGTGGAGGCGGGAGGAGGTCCGGAGCTGTGTGGAGGAGTGGCCCGGCCTCCCACACACACACACATGCGAGCGGGTGGTGGCGGTCGCCTCGGGGGGTGAGGCGGTGGGTCAGGTTGCGGCGAACGGCGTACGGCGGACAGCAGCACAGCAGGAGCGAGAGCTGTCGCAGCAGGAAAGGGCACCCGTGGGCGTGAGCTGCCTGCGGATGGAGAGCAGCTGGATTACGGCACTGTACGGCATTGAACACTGGCGGGATCGAGCATGGATTCTAGTTTGGTATGTGAAGGGCAGGCGAGCGACTGAATTGATGACTGGGCGAGCGCGTGCGGTGTGTGGCGCGGCGCTGGGTGTACATATGTGGCATGGGCTGAGGCCGAGGGTGTGTACATGGCAGGGCGGTGAGGAGGGCGCCCCCCTCCCCTCAACTGCTGGCGGCACTGGTGGTGATGGTGGACAGGCGGTGGTGGCGGTGATGATGGTGATGATGGGCACTGGCCAGGCATTGGCGCGCAGGCAGGGGTGCGGCAGGATGCATGCCGGCACGGCGTGACAAGGGAACAGCGAGCGCAAGGCGCCGCTCTTACGGGGTGCCGGCCGCGTGTGGGGGCTGCCAGGCGGCTGCGGTTTGAGGGCTGCTTTGATGATGACAACGGGGTGAGTGAGCGGGTCGTGTTGTGAGAAGTGGACACGCAAGGGCAGCCAGCCAAGCTCAGGACGGCAGAACTTGTGGCAGACCGCAGGTTGGGGGCTGCATACCGTACGAAATTAATGTACTGTAGGGTTACGAGGAGCGTGGAGTCAGTCCGCACTGTTGTAATGGCGTCACCGGGCCCGCGGCTGAACTCCTGGTGGACACACCAACCGCATCCCCCTCTCTTCGGATTCCGTGGATTCAGGCCAAAGGTGCAGTGAAGTGCAAAGCTCGGAGGCACAAGGAGCAGGGACATTGCAATGGCTGCACGACGGACCTGCTGACGCAGCTCACGAACCGGCGGACACTCACGAGTGGTACGGACGCCCTGCCTTAGACCTCCCTAAAGCAGCGCTGAGGAGGGGCGAGAGCACAGAAGTGACGGGAGGCGGCGGCAGGTGCACACGCGCATGGCATATTCCTGCCCCGCAACGGCCTCCCCTTGACATGTTACCTGCCCGCCTGCCATGATTGTGTGTGCGTGTGTGTGTGTTAAAGAGCACAAGGAAAACGTGTGTGTGCAGGGGGGGGGTTCAATCCCTAAATACCATAGATGCGGCGGCCTACTGCTTTAGCGCCAGTACGGTACCGTACTTGCCCGCTCAGGTGTGGCGCTCAGTAAGTGTGACGCTCCTCTGAGCGCGCCATTGCAAGTGCGTGGGCGCCACTGGCACCGTCACACCGCCACCAAGTGAACCACCTGGCCGCCTGGCGCAGCGGCGGGTCACGCGGCGACGGACGTGCCGAATTGCGGGGTGCGTGGGTCAGGGCAGGCGCCTCCCCTGGCGTAGGTGGCACCTGGAGCGTAAGTACACGACTGTGACATTAGCACGTCAAGGGACCGTCCGATGAGGGACCTTGGACCGTGCCCGGCCACATGAACTGCTCCCACCCGTACGCATGCCCACTGACAGCCAGCCTAGGGCTGAGTGCATGCATGGCCCGGTTACCAAGCTTCCAGCTAGCGCACACCAGCAAGCACCAGTAACGCACCAGCACCAGGCACGACGCCGTACAGCAGCCCTGTCGCGGCCTTACTCATGCACCTTGACTCATTACCGTAGCTACCTTCATACTGGGCTTGGGAATCCGCACTTTGCCTTGCCCACGGCCTGCTTGGGCAAGCGTGCGTGCAATACATATCGTAACGCAGTCGGGCCGTCCTTAAGCAGGCTGGTTGTGTCGCCAGGGTGGCGACCGAATGAGTCCCAGACATCTACGCGCTAAATGAACCTTTGGATACCTCGTGTAACCAGCCTTCCCGTCCTCTAGGCCTGATGGCAGAGTGACACGTTGGTGCGTGCCCAGCAAGTCGAGCCAGAAGCACCACGTGGGTGCCCTCTTGGGTCATGCGCCTTTCGGGATATGAAGCCTGACAGGAGCTCAGCTGTGGAGCTATATATGCAAGACCACAGACAAGCCAAGGGATGCCGTGCATTTTCGCCTTGGCCTGCCGTGGCCGCTGCAGGGGTCCCGGGATGGCGCCAGCCAGTGTGTGTGCCACCAGCTCCTGCCAGGTTCGAGCGCAATACTTTGCCCTCCGCATAGATTTACTACCCCGAAGCGTTATACTGTTTGTGAGCCACTGAGAAGACACTAAAGTAGAATCTAAAGTGACAAATGACCGCATGGTCGCTCACGCCTGCCCAACGCGAGGATGTGGTCCAGCGCTTGGTCAGCAACATATGTGCGCTCGCGCACGTCCAGGGCCTGGAGCTGAGCGCTGAGGTACGCAAATTGTTCAAATTCCCGCAGATCAAAGAACGGGGACTAATCGTCGCAGCTCGTCGATGCCTGTATTAATAGACATAGGTTGTAGTCATTGAAGTCACGCCATCTAGGAGGGCCGGGACAAGCGCCACCCCCGCCGCACATGGCAAGAACGTGTCTAGCCACGACGGCGCATTTGTGATGTTGCGCAGGTCGCGGCGGTCGCGGCTGCTGCTATCGAGAAGAAGGCGTACACCGCCGCCGAGGTCGCGGCGCGCACCACCACCGGGAACCGCCCCCTCGCGGAGACCACCAGCGGCTATGCGCGGTGCGTGCAGTGGCCCTGGGCGACTTGTCTGGAGTGGGTTCGGAGCTTGCGCAGTTGGAGAATGGTTCGGGGAACTATATGTCCGTGCAGCCTACTTGACAGGCGTGCAGCTGTGTGCTCCTGGCTGCCCTGTGCGGCGGCTCCTGGGGCGGAGGGTCCGGGAAAGTCCCTGCGGCTGACGGCACACGGCGCAAGGAATGACCCCGCGTACCTAATCGCACGGGGCGCTTCAACTTGAACCCGAAGCTCCTGTGGTTTTGGCCTGCCTGCCTGCGCAGTAAGCTGGGCGAGCTGGTGATTCAGACAGTGAAGGACGGTGGCAAGGTGGAGGGCGTGGCCATGCCCGGCGCCGCCATCGCCGCGGCCGGCACAGTGACGGTAAGCGGCCCGGTGCACGCCCGGACGGGGCGGCTCGCAATGCGGCGCAGGCTGCCACTTACACACGAGTTTTCGTGTCGCACCATATCTACACCATGTTCGGCTCCCGTGTTTGTGCTCCCGCGTTGCTCCCACCTTGCTACCCCCTTCATACCGTATCTCCCCTCTCCCACCTTCTCCCACTAAATCCAATCCTGCCCCCACCCCACGCAGCACGTGGACCTGACCGGAAGCCGCGACTTCCTGACCGCGGACGCCACCGAGCAGCTGCTGGCAGCGCTGCTGGCGCCTGGCAGCGGCGTCAGCACGGTGTGTGCGCGTGTGCGTGTGTGTGTGCGTGTAATAGGGAGGGGTTTAGCCGTTCATGTGGAGAACGGAGTGACTAAGTTGCAAGTCTGGAGTGCCGACGTCCAGTAAGGGGTGTAGAGGGCGGGGAGGGGTGTGGATTGTTCCCACCAGTCCCAGAAAGGAACCAGGGGTTTTAGTGTAGTCCCATCCCACCTAGACCAAGATGGTGAGGTGAGGGACGGGGCATGTGAGGGGCGGGGAGGGGTTGGGTTCCCTTGTGGGGGCGGTATGGGGCGGCGACGGACGGGTTGCCTACACGCACCCTGGGAAACTACTTGCTTGGGCTTGGACAAACACAACCCCTTCCATCCATGTGCCTGGCCTGCTCTCTCTGCCAGATTCGCTTCAGCACCAAGTCCTTTGGCCGCGACGCCGCCGCCGTGGCCGCTCGCGCCATCGCCGCGGTCTCGGGTGTGCTGCGGGATGCGGACATCAGTGACGTCATCGCCGGCCGCCCGGTGGGTGTGGCTGGGGTTAGTTCACTCCAATCCCAAAACAAACATTGCCAACCCAGAACCCATAGAACGCGTAGGAGCGGGATATACTCTTGTTCTTCTTGGCGATCTTGGCTGGGGGCTCAGGGAACTGGGGGCCGGGGCTTGCGGCAGGTTGGCAGAGGCATCACCGCAGGCGTTGCGCTGTGCGTGGAATGCCGTGGTGTGCTGAGGCAGTGTGCTGAGGCAGGTGTAGGGGAGGGTGCAGAGCTGATCAGCCTGGGGGCGGAAGAGAGCCCAGGCCGTAGCAACGTGTGGTGAGGGGCAGCCTGTCGCCTGTCGCGGGACCTGCAGACACCCATCACCCGGCATGCTGCTGCCGCGCCCCGCCCGCACCCGTGTCCGCAGGAGGACGAGGCTCTGGAGGTGCTGCGTGTGCTGAGCGGCGCGCTGGCAGGCGCCCCGCAGGTGAGGGCCCGGGGGCTGGGGAGTGTGGTGGGTACACAGGGGCTACGCGAGAGCGTGCGGGGTGGATGGGTGCGCTTGTATGCGATCAGTAGGCCTTACTAAAGACTCAGGTGTTAAGCGGGAAAGACGGGCTCTGCACAATGTGGCTCTGGGAAACAGGCATTGGGTCGCCGTTGGGTGCGCAGCTGAAAGCGCACGTGCTGAGAGCAACCTGCCCTCTGGTCCGCCTATCTGCGCCCTTCTCCCACGCTCCTCCTCCTCCTCCTCCTCCCACCTCCCCCTCCTCGTCGTGCCTGCTCAGCTGACGGCTCTCAACCTGTCTGACAACGCGCTGGGCGAGAAGGGCGTGCGCGCGTGCGAGGCAGTGCTCAAGGGCAAGGTGGGTTGGGTGCAGGAAGGGGCGAAGCATGTGTGGAGTCTGGTGGGTTGGGCGCGGGAAAGGGCGCAGCACGTGTGGACTCTGCGAAGGAGCTGGCGGCAGTGGTGCTGTTCACGAACTGGGCAAGGGGCGGGAGCGGGGTACAACAAGATGCCTGGCCCTTCGTTCCAGTTCAACATGCTCCCCCTAATTTCTGTCGCAAGTCTTCATACGACAACGCCCGTCATCCTGCTGCCTGCTAGCGCTGTCCGCCGGCTCACCCCCTCCGCCTCCCCCCTCCGCCCCCCCCTCCGCCTCCCCCCCTCCGCCTCCCCCCTCCGCCTCGCCCCCTCCACCTCATGACCCCCTCCGCCTCCCCCCCTCCGCCTCCGCCTCACCCACGCCCAGGCGCCGCTGGAGTCTCTGTCGCTCCAGAACGTGGGCCTGTCCGTGCACGCCTGCCGCGCCACCGCCGAGCTGCTGGCAGACCCCTCCAGCCTGCGCCGGCTGCAGGTGCGCGCGCGCATGTGTGTGTGTGTGTGTGTGTGTGTGTGTGTGTGTGTGGGCACACGTGTACCGTGCAGGCGTGCGGGGCAGAGGCAGGGGCAGGGGCAGCGCGTGGGGGGCAGGGGCAGGGCGTGGGGGCAGGGGCAGAGGCAGGGGCAGGGGAAGGGGCAGGGGAAGGGGAAGGGCGTGAGGGCAGGGACAGGGGCAGAGGCAGGGGAAGGACGTGATGGCAGGGACAGGGGGGTTCACGTACGGTACCCAGGAGGCGAGGCTGGGGGCCGTGTGCGTGTAGTATGGGAGTCGGGACTGCAACCCGGACTATAGGACTAAGGTGGTGACGTGGTGGATTTCCCAATTTCAGACAAGTGCGTAAGGGGTTTCTGGTTTTATGCGGCCTCCCACTCACCCTTTCCTCCCCCATGCCCCTCCCGTTGTCCCTGCCCTTCAAATTGTTAATTACTCCCTCCGCTCTCCGCATGAACGCCAACGCCCCCCCCAGCTGTTCAACAACATGAGCGGCGACGAGGGCGCCGCCCACATCGCCGGACTGCTGGCGCGCGCACCGCGCATGGAGGTGCGTGGGGGCCGTCGCCTGTGCGGCTGTCGCGACTGCCACTGCGCTCGCTGTGTCTGGGTCGCAGCTGTGCAGCCCGTGTGTCTGAGTCGCAGCTGTGCGCCCGGGTGTATGGCTCTCCACATTGCGCACGTTGCATTACCACGCCTCTCCTACCTGAGCGTTCCGGTTCACTCGGTGTACCGTCCTGCGCTTCTCGTGCGCCTGGCCGCCCGCCCGCCAACTCACCTGCCTGCCTGCCCCCAACCCGCCCGCCCGCCACCAAACTGTGCGCAGGACATCCGCTTCGCGTCCAGCCGCGTTGGCCCCGCGGGCGGCATTGCACTGGCGCAGGGGCTCATGTCAGGTGCGTGCTGTTTGTGCCGGTGTGGCGCATGGCATATTGAGATGCCTTGTCGCGTCGTTTGCTTAAGCAGCGCACGCATTCCCTCTCTCTCTCTCTCAGTCACTCTGCGTGAAGGGCACCAGAGCAACAACATCGCGCACAACTCCTTTGCCGCCTCCCTCGACCCCACTTGTCATCGTTTCGCTGCCGCCTCCACACACCCCACCCGCAGGCAGTTGCCTGGTGCGCCTGGACTTCTCCGACAACCCGCTGACGGCGGAGGCGGCCCCGGCGCTGGCGGCGGCGCTTGCGCGGCAGCCGGCGCTGCGGGTGCTCAACCTGAACGACACGGGCCTGGGCCCCGACGGCGTGGCGGCCCTGTGCGGCGGCCTGCTGCAGAGCTACGCGGCGGCGGAGGGTGCGTGCCGCTGCCTGGGGCTTGCGTTGCGGCGGCGCTGGGGCTTGCTTTTGATGGTAGTCAGGGCGGCTGCCGGATTGACGTAAGGGTTGTGAGGGATGTTGGGAGTCAATAAGCGCCGCACTCCCGGCGCTGCATGTGTTCTCCCGCCCGCAACCTGCAAGCCTCCACGCCCTCCTGCCGCACCTCACCTCATCACCCTCTTCCCGTCTCCTGTCCCCGTCTCCTGTCCCCGTCTCCTGTCCCCGTCTCCTGTCCCCGCCTCCTGTCTCCACCTCCTCCTGTCCCCGCCTCCGCCTCTTTCTCTCCGCCAGCCACCGGCCAGCCCCGGCAGCAGCTGGAGGAGCTGGGCCTGGCGCTGAACGAGGTGGACCCCACGGCGGCCAAGGTGGGCTGAGGGCAGTGGGCTGAGGGCTGGGGGCTGGGGGCTGAGGGCAGTGGGCTGGGGGCTGGGGGCTGAGGGCAGTGGGCTGGGGGCAGTGGGCTGGGGTCCGGGGGTGGGCTGGGAGCACGGAGACTCGCAGACAGGTGGGGCAGGGGGCTTAGAAAGGGCTCAGGGAAGTAGTAAAGCGTGAGCAGCAGGTGGGCTGGGGGGCTTGGATGGGCTTCAGCATGGTAGTGGACTGGAGTTGTGGGCGGGGATAGCGGCTGGGGTTGTGGGCTTGGGTGATGGGCCTGGGTAGAATGGGCTGGGATGTTCGCGGGCTGGGGTGTTCGCGGCACCTGCGAGAGACCACAATCTTCGGGGCTGGAGTTACAGGGAAACGGTGTGCGGTACGAAAGGTCATTTCCGGTACCGGCACGGTAGCCCGGAGACCCTGAACCCGTTATCTGCTGTGTCCGACAAACATGCGAGCAGGCTGTGGCGGCGCTGGTGGCGGCGCACGCCCGCTCGCTGCGCTCCGTCAACCTGCGCGAGAACGAGCTGGGCGACCGCGGGGCCGTCACGCTGGCGCGCGCGCTGGTGGCGCTGGCGGCGCCGCAGAGCGTTGACCTGGTCGGCAACCAGGTGAGGGCGTGCGTGGGCCGTACCCGGGCGTGTGGGCGTGGGGGGCTGTGTGCGCATGTGCAGGTGCGTGTGCAAGTGCGTGCGCGCTGGCGCCTTGAGGCGCGTGTGCGGCCACGCGGCAGTGGCGTAGGTCCATTGCAAGGCATCGCGCCGCTGTGCGTGGGAGCTGCGTGCGCAACGCGGCTCTGAGGGCCAAACACGCCCACGGACGGCACGCAAATGTTGCAGCACTCCACATGCGGCCGACCCAGCACAAAGCATAGACTTCCAACTCCCCGCTGCCCGCCGCCCCCCTGTCACGCCCCCACCAGATCCGGCGTGTGGGTGCGGTGGCCGCTGCCAAGGCGGTGGCGGGCAAGGCCTCGCTGCAGCTGCTGGCGCTGGACGAGAACGAGATCAGCGAGGCGGGTGAGTGGCAGGGGCTGAAGGTGCATGGGGATTAAGGGGCACGTCGAGGCGCATGTCAGGGTCACCGGTCACGTGGTACGAGATCCGCAACACGCATGTTGCACCAGGCGCTCGCAGCCGCGCAACACGAGGCGCTCGCGTTGATATTGACGACACACCCCTGCTGTGACACTGATCCGCCCGCTGCCCACGTGCCCGCACGCCCAGCCTTCCGTGGCCTGCGCACAAACACACACATACACACACGCACACCCTTTCTTTCCTTGTGCTCTATGTCACCCACACAAACGCGCTCTTCCCCGCTGCCTCTCATCCCAAGGCCTGGATGAGCTGCGGTCTGTCATGGCGGCGGCGGGCAAGGCGGCGGCGCTGGGCCCCTTGGATGACAACATGGAGGAGGACGACGAGGAGGAGGAGGAGGAAGAGGAGGACGCTGGCAACGACTTTGGCCTTTCTGACCTGCTGTCGCGCGCCGCCATCAACTGAAGTGGGGGGGGGACGATGGTAGAATCCGCTGTCAAGTGTTTGGCATCATAAATTTATAAGGCCCCCGCCCCAAGCCCGGGCCTCTGGTGTTTACAAGACAGGACTGCACGCTACGTCGTGCGCACTACACACAGGAAAAGCTGTTGAGGCAGAGGTCACCATACTGTGTTGTGCGCTGGTTCGGCGCAGTGCAGCGGAGACGAGGCTGCGGACGGGCTGTCGCGACGTGATGGCCGTGTTATGGTGGGGTGTTGCTCGGGGTCCGTGGTTGGCAACCATAAGGGCTACTTGCAGGTCCTCGAGGGTAGCGCTAATTTGGAGTTGCGCTATTTTGGAGTCAGGTGTCAACGCAGCACGCGCGGACAGGGATTGGACGTGGTTGTTCCAACCCTGGGGTTCAGGTAAGGATTGCTTCGCTCAGGGGGCTCGCCTGCCTCTCGGACGCTACTGCCCAGGAGGGCAAGGAGGGGGCCCAGGAGCAGTGGCTGCGGGGGCTCTCGAAGGTGGTGGTGGCGATTCAAGGGGGGGGGAGCGAAGCCCCCGAGGAACCCAGTCCTGTCCGTGCGTGCTGAATCTGCAAAAAGTGTCGTACTGGCGCGAACTATCCTTTTGTAGAAAAATAGATGGCGGACGATACTGCGCTGATGCTGCTTGGTAGAGTGCGGCCTGCGGCCCTGCGCCGTGGTGGCGGCGTTGAATTCCAGAATTCCTAGTACAAGCAAGAGCAGAGGGTGGTGAGAAGCATAGTCCCGAGTGTGACGGCTAGAATCCCGGCCCATGAATCCCACAACGCGTGTCAGGACACGAGTCGCAGAGGCGCGGCGATGGTGGCGGCGGCCTGGCGGCGGCGATGGCCCCGGCGACTGCGGCGGCGGCGCAGGGCCTAGGCCCAGCGGTGGCGGCGTGCGTGTGTAAAACAGGGAGCAAGCAAGGCCACGTGGAGGAGAGCGCAGCGCCGCCCGAGAAGCGGCGCCAGCGCGCAGGTTGGAACTTGCCGGTGTCTGGTTTGCGGTGTTTGCTGGCGGGCAGAGCGTAGCACGGTGGGACTCATCACTGTTTGGTTTGTTGCCTGCTGTGCTTGATGCTTGACGTTGGGACGTGGCTGGACACAGGGAGGGCGGTGCCTGTACCGACCGACCCCGGCTATGTCCGGGAGATGAAGGAGTTTCGAACCTCCGGCCGCAGACATTGCACCAACATGGCGTGACGGCACAGCACACTGTTCCCCTTCGCGGGCTGAACTGCTGAAGGTCTTGCCGTGTGGGACATGGACGTCATCGCCGGGGCACGGCCATTACAACACATTCGAACATCCTGCACATGCATCGGCACCCGCGCAAGCCTCGAGCACTGGCCCTCTGGCGTTGGGCGGGGGAGAAGCCTATTCCCCAATGAGTCAATGGCTTGGGCCCGCCCCTAGTTGCGCTGGCCTGACGCCTTCCTAGTCCTTGAACACGACCCTGTAACTGCGACCGGTGCCGTGTCGGTATCCTGGAGGAAGGCCAGCGATTTGTTTACGACCAAGAGCAGCCTTTCAAGCCCTCCCGCACCGTGCATGAACGGCCAGCTCATATCACAGCGGCCACATCCTGCCCCTCACTGCTTGCACTCATGCTTGCCACGACCCCTACCCCGGATCTGACTTGCATCGCTGCTCGTATCATTGCGTGCCCAGACCTCCCCCCTTAGCTGACTGGCACGAATGCTCCAGCAGCTTGCAGGGCCTTTGTTTTGGGTCTATCGCCGCTGGTAGGTCCTTGACCCGCACGCTCCACTGGCTAGCGCTACTGCAGCAAGCCGCCGGACAGCTGTAACGCCACGTCCTGCGGGGAGGCAGAGCCGGAGTCAAGGCGCCGAAACAAGGGAAGAGTGGAGGCAGCGACGCAGGCACTGGGCCGCATGAAGGCGGCAGAGGCACGGCTGGGAGAGCGTGCGGATGGAGACCAATGCACCAGTGCAGCTGCAGCTACAGTCTCAATGCTTTACGGTATCCGTACACATGCACGCCCACACCCACACCCACACCCGCACACCCACCCCCACACCTACACCCACACCACCAAACACCCAACGCGCCCTCCACACCTAACACGCACCTGTGGCAGCACTAGGCTGGTTCCGCCCACCAGCACCCGCGGCTTGTCGGGGCCCACGTGCTCGTCCACAAGCGCGCGGACCTGGGTGGCGGCCAAGTCGGGGTGGGGAGGGGGTTCTAGATACCAGCCCAAACTAAACCAAACCCAATGCAATAGGGCGAGGAGGAGAGCGTGGCCGATGCTTGACAACGGAGTGGCACGCGACAATAGTCCCCATTCCCGAAATGCACCGAGTTCCCAGGTTCCCAGCGAAACATCCCGCAAACCGGTAGAAAGAAGGCGATGAGCTCTTCGGTCTTGCGCGGGGGGTTGTAAGTACCAGCCCAGACTGAACCAAACAAAGCCAATGATGGAGAACAGTCCGAGGGGGGTTGGGGGAGGCGGAGCACGTGCCAGAGCGGTTGACTCCATGTTTGTACGTTATCTTTCCCAGCCAAAGGACTAGCTAGTTGGGTTTTGGACCGAGTACGGCACGCACCAGGCCCTACATTCTTTCACGTGCGTCTCCGGAGTCTCTAGCCACGTGGTGGCAAGGACTACGACATGTGTGTGTGCGTGTGACTTCCCCGTACTCCACTCCACACGGCCCGACCAAGCCATCGGCCCTTTCCTAGTCCCCAGTCCCCAACCGCATGGCCCTCTGTTCCCTGCCACCTCTTCACATCTCTTGCCCCTTGATGGGAACGACGGACCCTCCCTTACTTCTTTCTTGCTCATGCGACGTCTAAAACTGCCCCTCGCCCCTTCATCACCCCCACGCACCTCCCTCAGCTCCGCGGGGCTCACGCCGCCCACCACGAACACCACCACCGTGCCGCAGTCGGCCGGGTGGCGCACGTGGCCGCCGCCGCCGCCGCCCGCCAGCCCGCCGCCGCCGCCCGCCGCCACCAGCGCCCGCGACGCGCCCATCAGACCGCCCAACAGACCCCGCACCAGGCCACTGCCGCCGCCACTGTTGGGCTGCGGGTCGAGGGGGAGGGAGAGTTCCATGCATGATTAGAACTCGGGGGAAGGGCGGGGGAGGGGCTCCATACATATGACGAGTTAGGATAAGGGAGGGGTTCCATGCATGACTAGTTATGCCGAGAAGATGAGAAGATGTCGACAACTTGTCGCAGCAGATGGAGGGATGGCACGGGTCCGCAGCAGCGGCGCCTTGATCGCTGTGAGCACCGGCTGTGAGCACATTGCTGCCCATGCCACAAGCCGCATACGGATATGGGCGAGCATGGAGCAGAGGCTGCCCACTGTTGATGGGCAACGTGCCTTGCCCTCCCCTGTTGCTATCCCCAGTTTGTAGGTAAGTTACGGGACGCACCTGAAGCTGCCAGTCCGTGATTTCGGCGCGCTGCAGCATCTTGCGAACCACCTTTGCGTTGTAGGAACGTTGGGAACAAAATGCGTCTTGACTGGTGAGGCTCGGCAACAGAGACCGGGCAGACAGCAGGACGTGCTGCACCGCCCGCGCGTCCTGATCCCCCAACGCAACACCCACCTACACTGCACTCCTGCGCACGACCTATCCGCACCGCACCGTAGCACACCGCCCACCCACCCACCCACCTGACATAGCAGCGGGTTCACAGCGCCGTGGTTTTCAGCAAACACGTCAATGTGCGTGATCTGCGTGCGCCAGGAAGCGGTGCGGGAAGGGTGTTCAAGAACACGCATACACACACAAATAACAAACACACACACACACACGCGCACGCACGCACGCACAATCCTGCGTGGTGCCTTCCCCTCGTAATCTCCCCTAAGCTCTCTCGCGAAGACATTGCACCTAGTGACCACCCCCTCCACACGCACACGCGCACGCACACACGCACACCTTGCGGAAGTCCCTCAGCCGCCCTCGCGCCGCCGCCGCGTACTGCAGCCGCCAGAACAGCGCATCCAGCGCCGCCGCCACTCCCTGACGCACACCCGACTCCGACTGGGCGAAGGCGGAGGCGGCGGAGGCGGCGGAGGCGGCGGCAGAGGTGGGGTCGACCTGCATACAGGTGGAAAGAATGACAGGTAGGGCACAGCTGACAGAAAGAAGCAAGGCGCAAGAAGCCTGCAGTAGCAGCAAGAAGGAAGCTGCTGCGGGGTTCCGGTTCCAACTGCTAGAGCGAGGATACTGCCGGCCGATTCCCCACGCCACCAGCCCGCCCCACATGCCACCAGGCAGCCCGGCTTGCCACATCCCGCACGGGCCTTCCCACTCCCCACGCACCCCGCCATCCAGCCTTCGCCACCGCGCCGCCAGCGCCGCCACCAGCGCCGCCGGCAGCCGCCCTCCTAGTTGCGCCTCCGGCCGCGCCGCCGCCAGCACCGCATCCGCCAGCGCGCTCCGCACCGCCGCGGCGGCGGCGGGCGGGAAGGGGCAGTCCGGCAGGCCCTGTGGCGGCAGCGGCTGCGGCCCGCCGTCGCCGCCGCCGCCGCCCTCGAGGGCCGCGGCGGCGGGGTGGGAGTCGGGCGCGGCGCTGAACACGGCGGGCAGCACCTCCAACACGTGGCCCGCGTGCAGCAGGCCGTGGCTACACAGCGAGAGGGGAGGGGCAGCCATTCATGCGAACGGTTTGTATCAACAAGTGGGGAGCGGGGAAGGTGAGTTCCAGGCATGACCAGCTAGAAGGTGGTTGGCAAGACGGGGGCAAGCACGCCTGTGTGTCTCCCGTCCGCCTGCCATCTGCCAACCAGCACTCTGCCATCCACCCCAGTACCCCACTCACCCCGCCTTGGCCACCTCCAGCGCATCCAGCAGCACCTGAGCCGCCGCCTCGCCGCCGCCCGCCCCGCCCGCCAGCGCCGCCAGACAGCTGCGCTCCAGCCCCGCCGCCGCCTCCCACTCCGCCGCGCCCGGACCCAGCAGCGCCTCCGCCACCGCCAGCCCCAGCGCCGCCACGCCTCGCTGCTTCACGCAGGCCGCTGTGTGTGTTTTTAGGGGGTGGAGGGGGGCGTGGGCGACGGGCAGCGACGCAGGGCTTGCGATGTGCAGGATTTGCAGCTGGCGAGTGTGCACTGGGTATGGCAGGCAGCCCGCCAGCCCCATGTGATGGTGTGATGGGCCCGCTGACGCCAGCACACACACACAGCACTCGCCACCCTAGCACACACACACACACACACACACACACACACACACACACACACACACACACACACACACACACACACACACACACACACACACACACACACACACAGCCCCGACCACCCCAGCGCACACACAGCCGCACCCCACGGCGCACGCACACACGTTCTGTACCTGGTGACGCCAGAAGCGACTCCGCCAGGGCCTTCAGCTCCGGGGCCTGATGGGGCGGGGGGGGGGATGCGTATGCGGTGGATGTGTGTCGAGGCAGCGCACCGCGTGCCGCACTGCCAGTTGCACATGGAGCTCCACGCGCCGGGCCCCCCGGGCCGTGCTGCCACCTTTCGCCAGCTGCCACCTGCACAGGGACCACCCCCCCCCCCCGCCCCATCCCACGGGCCGCAGCTGGCCAGGCGCACGCCGGCATAGGCCGTAGCGGGACAGGTCACAAGTACGTGCATCCCCTCTCCTTGAGCTACTACACGCACAATATGGAGCCGTTGCGTTCTGCTTTCCTTGTGCCGCATGCACTCCTGACCTGGCCTTCAGCCTCTGCCTGTGCTCCGCTGGCTCCGCTTGGCTTGTTTTGGTTTAGTTTGGGCTGGCATATACAACCCCCCAGCCGCAACCCCCCTTCCACGCACGCACACACAAATACAATTGTTCCGTTTGTTTTTGTTCAACACACACTCACACACACCTTCCCCCACCCCACCCCACCCCCACCCCCACCCCACGCCGGCCGCACCTGCACCGCGCCCGCCTTGCTCCGCACGCTGGGCTGCAGCCGCTCCGCCCGCAGCGCCTCCTTGAGCGCGCGCCGCAGCGCCGCCAGCGCCTCGCGCCGCCCGCCGCGCGCCCGGCTGCCCACCACCTCCACACGCGACAGGGCGGTGCGGTCGGTGGGGTCCAGCAGCTCGGCGCCGTACGGCCGGTACGACAGCTGCAGCAGCAGGGCCATGGGCGTGACGGCGGGGTCTAAGTACCAGCCCAAACTGGGGGGGGGGGTTACATTCATGATTGATCAAGAAGAAGCGAAGGGGGGCGGCGCGGGGCGGCGGCGTGGTGGGAGCGCGGCTCACATCAGGTGGCACAGACACACTACACAGACACACCACACGGATGACACACGTACGCCAGGAGCTGGCGGCGTGTGAGAGGCTAGCTAATCTGACCGGGCTGGCCGGGGCTAGCCGCAGCATTGTTTGGCGATGCCCTCCTACCTGTGCGTACGGCAGGTGCCGCGTGTCTTGAGGCTGCAGCCCCGGCGGCAGCCCGTCCCGTGCAGAGGCGGTGGGGGGCTGCGGGGGCCCCCAATCCAGCTCCCCAGGGACAGGTATCGCCGCGTCCGGCAGCGCCACCCGCAAGTCCACCGGCCTGGGGGCGCGCAGGCGCGAAACACAGCCCAGACGCAGGCAGCCCCGTCACGCTACGCATCACAATCTAATATGATGTAACCTGTGTCTCGGCTACTCGGCTGGGTGAGGCAAACGCGCAGTTGGCATCCAGGCAGCGAACCCTTAAAGATCCGCTGACCGCTGACAACTATACGGTAGTAACAAGCAGCAGCCCAACCACAGCCCGAAGGTACCAGCGGCATGTCCTCTCACCGCCACAGCGCCTGCGGCCCGGCGCGCCACCGCCCTTGCTGCGGCCCGCTCCCTGTGCGCGCTGGTGACGAGGACGATGCGGCCCCAGCCGCAGCGACCGCCGCCGAGACCTGAGGGAGGGCACAGCCGCAGTGCCGCACACACATGCCGGGCCGCGGGCGGCTGAGTCCTCACTTCCCCACGCCGGTCCGAGCCGGGCACCGTCCACCGGGGCAAGGCGTGCACCACTCCGCATTCCCAAGGCCCCCGTGCAACTGGAAATGGCAATTCAAGCCCTCGCCCCGCCCCGCCCCGGCCCCCTACCGCCTGTGCCTGTGCTTCGCTTGGTCTGGTTTAGTTTGAGCTGGAATGTACCACCCCCGCCCCGGCCCCCTCCTGCCCACCTGCTGCGCCGCACAGCCCGCCAGCAGCAGGTCCCAGGGCTGCTCGCTGTGCGCCGCCGGGGCCGCCAGGTCCAGAGCCCGGTCCACCAGCACCAGCGCCAGCGAGGGCGGCCCAGAAGCGGTGGAGGAGGCGGCGGCGGCGGCGGCGGCGGAGGGGATGGAAATGGAGGGCAGCGTGCTCAGCTCCGAGGCTGTGGGGGTCGGGGCGCAGGCGGCCGCGGGCATTGGAGGTTTGTACATACCAGCCCAAACCTAAACCAAACCAAGCCGAAGTAGCGGAGCACAGGCAGAGGCGACGGCACTGGCGGGGCGGGAGAGGGCGCGGCGGGCCAACCGTAACCAGACACATGTAGTCCTGGAACGAGGGGGTGAACTCCCTGGGGCGGGGCGGGGCTACCTGTCGAGCCACCCGCACCAAGCCCCGCCACGTCCCCAATCGCCCCCACCTCACACCGCACCCTAGCCGCACGGCCCCCTAGCCGCACGTGCCCAGAGCACCGCACCCTAGCCGCACGTTCCCAGTACCAAGTACAACCGCCGCCACCCTCCAGAACAACACCACCTCCACCGCCACCAACCCCCTGCCACGCACCCAGTGCCGCGCTGACCGGCCCCAGTGGGAACAGCTCCGGCCGTGACACGCCCAGCGCCGCCGCCAGCGCCAGCAGCGCGTGCGCAGTCAGCGATAGACCGCCCGAGGCGCCCTCGCCCGCGGCCGCCTCCGCGGCGGCGTCCGCCGGGCCGTAGCCCGCAGCCACTGTGCCCGTCCTGTCGAGGGAGGTGCGGCAATGGGAGCAAGGGTGAAGGGTTCCGGAGAAGGGTTAGGGAAGTGGGGGCGGCAGCGGCTGGCAGGGGATGAGCCGTGGCGCCATGCGCACTGCCGCCGGCTGCATCGGATCACGCATACACGGGCACGCCAGCATGGCACAGCGCCGTCGCCCACACTCTACACGGTTCCTAGTTTCCAGCTATTGTCCAGGCCCAACAACCGTGAGCCCAGGCCGTCGTCCTCCTGCGGCACCGCGGCAGGCCGGGCTTCTGCAGTCCTCTCAGCCCCCGCCACAACACCCCCATTTGCTGACTGTGCACCGTATCGTGAGAGCAATCCCATCGCCGCCAACTGCCCTCACGCGGCACTCACACAGCACATCGTGCCGCCGAGCTGGCCGCCGGGAACACGAACGCGGCAGAGTCCACACACACTGCCAGCAGCGGCAGGAACTGCACCCGCGCCGCCACTGACAGCGCCGCCCGTGCAGCTGCCGCCGCATCCCCCTGAGTTGCGCCACCCGCGCTGGCTCCCGCCGCGCCGCCTGCGCTTTGCTGTTGCTGTTGTTGCTGTTGCTGCTGCAGCTGCTGTTGCCTGAGCCTGAATACCTCCCGGTGCATGAGGTCCGAGTACTCCCGGTAAGCCTCCACTCCCAAATCGGTGGCGGCCTGTGGACATGCACATGAGGTATACGTCGGTCCATTTGCAGCGCCATACCTATGCGTTGACCCATGCATTGACCTATGCGTTGACCGGCAGCCGCTGAGATGGGGACAAGCAGCTGTGAGCGCGTGCCTGCCCAGTATCTTGGCACGCATTTCACCCTCAGATGCTCTTTTCAACTTTTCAAAGCGCTCATTCCTTAAGCTGTATGCTGCAGCATCTTTACCCAGCCCAGCTCACCTGGCAAGCGTGTGCGTGCTCCGACACCGAGCAGTAAACGACCACGGACGTGACGGTGGGATGCACCTGCGTCGGAGGCACGAGGCGCGTTGGACTGTGCACGGTGAACCTATCGCTGACAGCTTTGACTAGCAGCCACAGGGCTCGAGCTGCAACCTACACATGTGCCCAGCTCACCAGCACCGCGCGCAAGATGGAGGGGTGTGCGTCGGTCAAAAGCTGTGTGGTGAACACAGCGAGGCGGGAGGGGGGCTGCCCCGCAGCCAGAGTAGGCAGCGCCGCGTCATCGGCGCTAGCCAGCTCCAGCGAGCAGACATTAGATACACCTAGTCCTGTTTGGCGGCAAGAACGATGAGTATGCAAGCGTCCTCGGTCAACGCGCGATGGTTACGACCGGTTCTGGGACAGCCAAGCAAGCCACGATTAAGGCGCTTGATATCATAAGATTCTGTTATGATGCTGGATTCACAGGCGGTGTCACTTGCCAAAAAGGAATGGAAGCCCGAGCGTGGTCTGAGCGATCTCCCCAGCACCCGCGTCAAGGTACAGCAGCGCGCCCTGCAAGTTTTCGGCTAATTCGAGCACAGGTCGTTGAATTGCCTCGAACATTCTGACGCAGAAATGTCAGCTCAATGTGGGCTAGCTCATCGAATTTGATTGAACAGTTTACGGTTTCATTGTAATTGATTTTAGCATGATCGCAAGCATCATTGTGAGAAGTGGATATCTCTGGGTACAAGGGGTGTTGGCGACAGTGCGATCGGCAGTGTGTTTCGTGTCAGTTCAGAATGCCGCTGTGGCTCGGGGCCCCACGATCGGGGCGCAAAAACCGGGCTGGCCTGCTGCAGAGGCCCCTCCGTTCAACGGAGTCCGTTGGCTGCACGGCCGCCAGTCTGGTCAGCGGTCCAGTGGATGCGAGTCAGGTCTCAAGGACAAGCTGGCCCAATCCCTGTGCCACGCTGCAAGGGTGCCACGCTGGGGCCTTGTATCTTCGGTTGGGGGCGAGAAACGGGGCCGCCGGTCGGGGCCGAAATGCCCAATCCAGGCCCTCGGGCGAGAAAGGTTTGGCGATTACTGTGGTGCGTTCACGGATCTTGATAAGTAAGCAGGGGGGGGGTAGAATCTTCCGAAACAGACCCCATGCCTCAAATCGATAGAGCTCAACGAGAAAATCACGAATCCGCTTTCAAAATTGAAAATGGGTTTCTGGATGCAAAGTTATGGCCCCTCAAAGTTGTCGGTCGGTCGGTCGGTCTGGGGTCCCACGAAGTTTTGCACAGGTTCGTGCCAAGTTTTGTTCCTAGCGCTTCTGTCCTGCAACACGCGGCGCAATGGGTGCAGCTCCACGATGCGTGCGTAGGTATACCCCAGGCTCAGCACACGTGCATAGTTTGGGGCAGTTTGGGGAGCGGCATGTCGGCATCTCGGGAGATGCCTGGGGAACTGGTCAGGGACAAGCCGGTGCCGGCCGGGTTTTGCATGGTGAACGTGTCAGCACATTTCGCACTATCAAGTAACATCGGAATAAGCCGTTGCATAGCAGGCCAGTCTATCAGGATACTTGTCGGCAGACGGTTGGACATGTCTACATGTCCACATGTCGGTCGGCCAAAGTGTGTTCCCAAGGCGGATCATTTTACATAGCGATAGAGCTCACCGAGAGCAGTCGATTGGCACCAACCTGACAAAAAACTAAGGGGTTCTGAGGGGGTTTTGGGGGGTCGTACGGCAGGGGGGGGTCGGTCGGTCGGTCGGTCGGGGGGTCCGGGAGGTTTTGTGGCATGGGGTCAAAAAAGTTCGTTCCTACCCCCCCCCTGAAGTAAGTGCGTGTTGCGTTTATTCAAGCAGGTCGATATAAGTACCCCTCCCCGGGGGAGTTTGTCTTTATCAATGTGTACCGTTACTTCCGTATTGTAAGCGTAGGGTGCGCTACATGTCCGTTACACACGAGGGAATGCCAATACACACCCAGAGGGTGCCAGACACGCGTGTGGGTTTCACACGGCGGAGTGTCCCATGCACGAGTCACACAGCGTTTATCAACGCTACACCTTCAGAGCCTTACAAGTATTCTTACACGGCGTATACATACGCCACCTATCCTTCGGTTTCTCATATAGTTCCTTACTCTCCGCCTAGTTGCCTAGCATTACAAGTCCTCCTAGCTCTAGTTCTCTCCTGGTAAGCACCTAGTATGATCCTGTCTAGCTGGTGACAGCTTACAAGTGGTATCGAGTTCCAGGACTAGGGATTAGCTACTAGCGAGCGAGCCCGAGCAGGCCGACTCTAATACCAAAAGCCGGCCCGGCCGCCAGGCCAGGGCCCGGCGCCAAAGGCAACCGACCTTCGGGCGGTCTTAAAAGGCTCTCAGCAGCCATAAGTGGCCTGGTCGCTTTGAGCGCACCTCTATTGGCCCTGCATTGGCGGCCCGATACGGATAAGCCTCGCCTAGTCGCTTGGTACCGATCGTTGGCACGCACATATTGCCTTTTGGCTTGATCAAATAGCTTATAGCCAGCAGCACGCCACGATGGCAGACCCAGTTCCACCGGGTGTGCTTGCCGGATGGCGCATGTGTTTGCGCAAATACTATGAAGTCTACGAACTTCCCATACCTGACATCCTTGAGGATGGCAACGCGAGAGTGCTACGCTACCTTGCTAGCTCTCACGACTTTGACCTGCCTCCCGATGCCCTTGCCGCTCAGGCTCTCCTCCACCGGCTAAACGCCGAGCGCCAGAACTTCATGGCGGCAACCACACAACGTGACGACATGCCGGCCAATTCTGACGGTGAGCCCGGCGCACGGGTGGGCACGGCTGAGGGCACGGGCGCCGCATACGCGGGCCCTGCCCGCACGGGGATTGGTGGCGCACTAGCCCTCACAGGCACAGGCACCGCAGCGACAGCCGCTGTCGACGCTGCGGCTGCATTAGCAACAGCCCCGCCACCGCCCACGGGCTTAGGCAACGACGCGCCAAGCGCTCACAATCCGCTGTCGCCTCTGCCACCTCCCCATGCAGAACTGCAGCCCCAGCTGCAGCCGCCGCGCGTGGTCAACGCCAGCCTGGCTGCTAACCCGGCTGGCGGCACACGGTACCATACCGCAGCTAGCAGCCCCGCGCACAGCGCCGGCAGCGACGGCCAGGATGCAGAGGCAGATCCAGAGCGTCTCCGCCAGGAGCGCGACGCCGCCCTCGCAGAACTCGCGCGCGTGCAGAGGCAGCAAGAGCGCGACCGTGCCACGGCCGTCGCCGCCCAGACGCGCCTCGCCGAGGAAGCCCGGCGCCTGCGGGAAGCCCAGGAGAATGGCACCACGGCCGCCGCCGCGGCCGACGCCCCTCCTCGGCCCGCAGCCTCAGCCCCCGCTGGCCCAGCACCAGCAGCCGGCCGACCCGGCCGCCTGCTGGGCGGCATCCACGCCGCGCCCGGCGCCCTGCCCATCCCCCATGCGGACCGGCAGGAGCTTCAGCAGCACCACGCACACGTCGTGCCACAGCAGACGGTGCAGCATCAGACGGCGATGCCGGCAGCCTCCGCGCACGGCGCTCAGGCCATGTCCATCAGCCAGGACCGCGAGGAAGGCGAGGTGCACCACTCGCGCCCCGCCGTCGACGAGCCGCGGCCCGCCACGCGCCAACGCGCCGAGCCGCAACCGCGCCACCACGCTGGCCAGCCGCTGCGCCTCGACGCACTGAACACGCACATCAACGCATTCTGCAGCAGCGACATCGGCGCCAGCGCCATGGACCTCAGCCGCGATGTGGCCGCGCCAGTCCTCATGGCGTTCCTGAAGCGCCACATGGACGACATGGGCGTCCACTACGAGCCCCACATCGACCTGCTCATGAAGGGCAAGGGCGGCGAGTGGGCCCAGGACCCGCCAGTCGTCCGCATCGCCAACGGCGACGACCTGGGCTTCCAGGAGGTCCAGCCGCGCCGGGTACGTTTTGTCGATGAGGCTGGGGCACTCGGTAGCAATGGTGTAGACACGGTGGGCACGGCTGCGCCACTGCCCACCAGTGCCGGGGGAACGCTAGGCGTGGGGGCACCCGCCCTGGCGGGCGCCACTGACGGCACACCGCCCGGCTCCACGGCCCAGATGTCCCCGGTCACGTCTCCCATGCGCATGCAGCTGCACGCACAGGGACAGACGCACACCGCGCCTGATCCCGCCCCCGCACCGGCACCGGCACCGCACTATCGCGACCGTCACGACCACCGTGATGAACCTCGTGTCGTCATCCACGCATTCACGGGTGTGCTGAAGGGGACTATCACAAACATCGCCACATGGTTCGACGTGCTAGTGATGATTCTCTCACGCCGAGGGATCGATCCAGTGGCGAGCTTCCTGATGTACTTGGGAGGTCAGGCACAGCAGTGGGGACTGACGTGGTTCCGCGCGTGGGAGCGCGAGCACAACCGCCAGCCCACGGTTGACGAATTACGCCATGATTTCCTGATGCAATGGGACAACCCGCACCTGCACACTGCCAACGCTGCACGACAGCGCTTGCACAATCACGAAGTGACGCAGACAGGCACGGTGTCCGCGTACATCACACAATTCCGCCTCATTATGCAAGACATTCCAGACATGCATATGAACGACCGCGTGGCTCATTTCCGCGCCGGCCTCCAAAAGGGCCTGCAAGCCAAGTACGCATTCAAACCCGGCTCAACCGTGCCGTGGGATAACGTGTACGAGCTCATGAACCATATCCTCGAAATGACCACTGCCACCAACTTTGCCAACGGCAAAACCCAGCCATCAGTCGCTGCCGCTGACACGCCTGCCTCCCGTTCCCCTTCCCTCCCCGCACGTGGCGGTATCAAGAAGGGCGGGCGCGCGCGCAACCACGGAAATGGTGGCCGCGCCGGCGGCGGCGGCCGCCACGGCGGCGGTGGCCACGGCGCTGGTGGCCACGCCGGTGGTGGCCGCGGCGGCGGCGGTGGCCACGGCGGTGGTGGTCACGGTGGCTACGGCCGCGGCGGCGGCGGCTACGGCCGTGGAGGCGGTGGCCACGACCGGGGTGGCCACGGTGGCGGCCACGGCCGCGGCGGACACCAGCACGGCCGCGGCGGAGGCGGTGGCCGCGGGCGCGGCAACCTCACTGCCGCGGACCGTGAAGCCATGCTGGCGTATCTCCACGCCCAGCGCGAGGCTGACAATATGCAGGCCGGGCTGAACCCTAACGTGCGCTCCATCCTAGGAATGTAGAGTGCCGGCGAGCGGGTTGAGGGCACGACTTTGGTAGATACCGAGTCAGTTGAGAGAGATGTTGCGGCGATAGGAGAGTTTACGCCGGCGGCGGCCATGGCAATAGCCGTTCAGATGGCGCCGCGTACGTTGGGTCTCTTGCCACAAGCGCGTTCGGTGGGTGACTACGGCCCCACAACGCAGGCGAAACAGGCTAATACAACAACAGTTGCTCGTATTGCAAAAGCAGTAGTCGGAACTGCTAGCCAGATTGACGAGAAGCCTGTGTACATTTGGTGCGGACCGGACAGGATGGTAGATCCGGCCGTATTTCGCCTCCTGCAAGAGATAACTGGTGTTGCGTTCTCGATGGACGCGTCATGCAACCCCAACGGTACCAATTCTCTCTGTGCCCGCTACGCCACGCCGGATGAGTTCTGCAAAACAGACGTAGCCGGCGAAGCCCTCTGGTGCTGCGCCTCACCAACAGATGTGAGACAGTTTCAGCAGCACTACCAGCGCTGCAAGAGCAGCAACCCAAACAACACCTGCGCAGTGTTTGTCGTACCGAAGTCGCATCATTTGAAGCAGTACTTCTCTCAGCTTGGGTACAAGCTAGTGATAAACAATTGGGCAAATCTGTTCTTGTGTACCTCGATGACGTTATGATTTTCTCAAAAACACCAGAGGAACACTTGCGACACTTGGAAGAAGTCTTCCAAGTGCTACAAACGCATAACTTGCGTGCCAAGCTTGCGAAATGCGAGTTCAACAAACCTGAACTCAAATTCTTAGGCCACATTGTGGGCCGCGACGGTCTCAAAGTCGACCCCGACAAAGTACGCTCGGTCGCCGAATGGGCCGTGCCGCAAAACCGCAAGCAAGTTCGGTCGTTCTTGGGCCTAGCCAATTACTTCCGGAAATTCATACAGGGGTATTCCTCCCTTGTAGCACCGCTCACAGCCCTGACTAGCGAGAAGTCACCCTGGCTTTGGTGTGACGCCTGCCAGCGGGCATTCGAGGGTGTGAAACGTGCGCTGATCACCGCGCCTGTGCTTGCACTACCCAACACCTCCGAACCCTTCGAGGTGAAAACGGACGCATCAATCTACGGAACAGGTGCAGTTCTGCTGCAAAACGGCAATGCCATTGCGTACCTCAGCCACCGGTTTACACCAGCTGAGAAGAACTACACCACCACCGACCAGGAAGCCCTGGGGGTGATTCACGCTTTACAAGAATGGCGCTGCTATCTCGAGGGCGCGCCAGATGTAACCGTGGTCACCGATCACCAACCCTTGACTTACCTGGACTCTATGAAGGCCAACGGACTGCTCTCACGCCGTCAGGCTCGGTGGATAGAATTCCTGCAGGACAAAAACGTTCAGTGGTCCTACCAACCAGGCCGCATCAATGTTGCGGACCCTCTAAGCCGCATCTACGAAGATGTGGTTCCAGAAGTGCCACGCGCCCAACTAGCAATGTTGGTACTGCAGTTTCGGGCGCAGCACCCCGATCTCGTCCTAGATCCACACGTGCAAGCAATCACGCGCGGGCAACGGACCCGCGATGCACCTCCACCTGCGGGCACAACCATCCCCGCAGACATCCGCAAGCAACTTGCAGATGGGTATGCATCCGATCCGAAGTTCCGGACTCGGAACTGGGTAGCAAAGCTGAAAAAAGTCGGCGACCTGTACTACCAGGGGGGACAGGTGATGGTCCCCGCCGTTGACACGTTACGGCGCAGTCTCTTGGCTGAATACCACGACGGTGGTTCCAGCGGGCATCCAGGGCACGAACGTCTATACGAGGCTATAAGGCGCGACTATCTCTGGGAAGGTCTGGGCGCAGACTGTAAGAGATACGCCGCTGCCTGCCCAGACTGCCAACGTAACAAAGCCTCAACCGCAAAGCCGCGCGGTTTGCTTCAGCCACTACCCATCGCCAAACGGCCCTGGGGAAGCGTCACACTGGATTTGATCACCCAGCTTCCCGAAACCACCTCCGGACACACTGCTATCATGGTTTTCGTGGACCGTCTTACAAAGATGGTGCATTTTGCGCCCACGACAAACGAGATAGATGCAGAGGAGGCGGCATGGCTCTATTTGCAAAACATTTTCCGCCACCACGGATTAGCGGATGAAGTGATTTCCGACCGCGGACCACAATTCGCGGGTAAATTCTGGCCTGAAGTGCACAAGCTCTTGCGCACAAAGGTGCGGCTGTCTACAGCCTTCCACCCACAAACTGATGGCCAAACGGAACGCATGAACCGCTTACTTGAGGAGACGCTACGGCATTACGTAGGCCCCAGGCAAGACGACTGGGATGAATGCCTGCCAATGATTGAGTTCGCTATCAACAATGCGCGCAGCAAATCAACTGGGGTAAGCCCCTTCGAACTCTACACGCCGTACCAACCGCGTACTCCCGGCAACTTGGGTTTACCACCTAAGCATACCTTTTCCGTACCCATGGCATCGTCCTTGGTTAAGCACATGGGCGAACGCCTGAAGAGAGCAATTGCCTGTCTCACCAGTGCCCAGGCACGGCAAAAGCAGGCCGCTGACGCCCGACGCCAGGACTCCACCTTCGCCGTGGGATCTCTCGTTTTGCTGAGCACAAAGAATCTCGCCTTGAAGGCTCCAACCGGCGGTACTAAAAAGCTTATGCCCAAATTTATTGGACCCTTTACGGTCCTTGAGAAAGTTGGCCCGGTAGCTTATAAGCTATCGTTGCCCGAAGGGTACCGCATTCATCCGGTTTTCCACGTGTCGCTGCTGAAACCGTACACCAGTGACGGCCGGTACCAACCCCCGCAAGCCCCGAAATTATTTGATGATGACGGCAATGCATATTGGGAGGTTGAAGACATTATTGGACACCGCGACCGCAAACTGGGCGGAAGTCGCTCCAAATCGGTTCGCGAGTACCTCGTGAAATGGCTTGGCTTCGGCGCTGAGCACAATTCTTGGGAACCCTCAACAGTCCTTTGCGAGGATGAGCTCGTTGAGCAATGCATTAACGACTACCTCGAACGGGTGAACCTGCGCAATGCTAAGCGCCAACGTCGCGCCACTGGCACGTAACCAAGTGTGTCCGGTTACAACGCGTCACGGCTCCCGAGGACGGTTCGCTTCTGAGGGGGGGGAATGTAAGCGTAGGGTGCGCTACATGTCCGTTACACACGAGGGAATGCCAATACACACCCAGAGGGTGCCAGACACGCGTGTGGGTTTCACACGGCGGAGTGTCCCATGCACGAGTCACACAGCGTTTATCAACGCTACACCTTCAGAGCCTTACAAGTATTCTTACACGGCGTATACATACGCCACCTATCCTTCGGTTTCTCATATAGTTCCTTACTCTCCGCCTAGTTGCCTAGCATTACAAGTCCTCCTAGCTCTAGTTCTCTCCTGGTAAGCACCTAGTATGATCCTGTCTAGCTGGTGACAGCTTACACGTATGATCATGTGCTGGGGGGGTGCGAGAATTCCAGAAACATGTACTTGCCCATTCTTACAGCCTCACGCACGCGGCCCACACCCCTTGCGCGCGCCGCGTTCCCTCCGCCCCTCAGGCCTCCATATCATTCGACTGCTCATCCCAGCAGTGCTAACACTGTAACGCTATGCGTAAAAGTGACCGTCGTTCGACGTCAACAGGATGAAAGAGATACCGCACAAGGGCGGTCAGGTCAAGATGAAATACGGTAGTTCACAGCATTCCTTGTCCCCGAAGCACGTGCGCAAGCTATTGCAAGCATACCTGCGCCCAGCCCACGGCCAGCCTGCCGCTTCGAAAGACAATTCCACTCGCACACGAAGTGCCCCCATCATGCAGTGGCTCCGACTTGATGCTCGTCCACGCCGCGCCCCTTGCCTGGAAGCCGTTGGCATGCTTCAACCCCCCTCATGCATGTGGCCTGGATTCCGAAGACCATGGCCCGTGCCCCTGCCAAGTAACCCCAACAACCGGCGTGCTCGCATTTCCATACGCACGTTTGTTTGCGCCCTGTCCTTGCACGCCTCAGCCTCCTAACGCTGGAACCGGTAACCTGACCTTGCGTGCACCCAGGACGCACCAGCCGAGCTACCACGATGCGCTTACTTAGCTGCGTTAATGAAGTCCGCAGCCACTCACGGCCCCATGGCCGCGTGATGTGGTACGTTGGAACTGCCAACCCATCCAAAGGTACTGCAGTGCCCGATCAGGCACTGCTGGTTACGGCTACAATACCCACCTCAACCCTACGTTAGTCCTGCACTTAGCCAGACTTTCTTGCGCAGCATTTGGGTCACACTCGGACATACTCAGCCCATTCACACCCGGGATGTTCTGTCCCGGGTTTCGCCATCCAGGGGCGGTCGGCTCCAAACAGTCATTGTCCGAACACAAGGACATGACGCACACAAAAGCGCGCATGCTGCCCGCTTT
This sequence comes from Chlamydomonas reinhardtii, assembly GCF_000002595.2. NCBI lineage: Eukaryota > Viridiplantae > Chlorophyta > Chlorophyceae > Chlamydomonadales > Chlamydomonadaceae > Chlamydomonas > Chlamydomonas reinhardtii. The sequence continues at coordinate 3,118,601 of NC_057014.1, read as the reverse complement.
TAGAAAGGACCAAGCTTTGACGATCAGTGATGGTTGATGTCTAAACGCAATGAAACCAGATGCCCTCATAAGCCCCGGGGCAGCGCTGGCCTCTCCATCATTCCATGGACGTGCCTGCTACGGTTGCTACAGGCCACCACCCGTGCATGCACGGCAACTGCAGTCCGACATTCAAGCGCCTACCGGTAATGTCCAAATCACATGCACCAAACAGTATCGTCAAAACGTCAGGACCCAGGCTTTATGACTGCCACCGGGGTTGAAAGCATTGGGGCTCGCTGTGAAGGCACATTCAGTTAGCCAACCTTCCGACCGACACGAAACAGGTTGGCATCTGCGCTACCAAGTACCCACACCAAGTACTGTTGCAGCCGTGAAGCCTTTAGCATCGTTCGTGTGTCGAGTGATGCCGCATTGCCTCAAACTGAGCAATATAGTATTCAACAGGACGCATCATAAAATGCAGACCTCATTCCATTTGGGGACATCGGTGAGGCAGTACGACGAAATTCAGACGATGACAGACCCCTTCCGCATTCCACTGCCTTCCTCGCCGCTGGACCTCGGCCCCAAGCACACGGCTGTCTGTAGCGCCTAGGACCTGTCTGTCTTACCATGCATGCGCATGCAAGCTGTTTTGACGCCGGTGTGCCCGTCACTACAGTGAACCGAACACCCACGTTGGGCCACTCCCCTGCAGTTGTCAATCCCTATCCTCAAGACAACAGGTACCCTAGCCACGTCCGATCAAGAAACACGCTCGCCCGAGCAAGGAATTCAGGCGTAGGATGCACATGCATGTAGCCACGTAATGCTACTGAACGTACGTGTGCAGTTTGTGGTATTAGCTGTCTGAGTATCCACGGTAGTGCCATAGTAGCGCACAAGGAAAGGATGATGAATCGCCGGTGGAGAGGCATAATGCGTAGCGTAGCGGTAGTAAGGTAGCTATATATCTGCACGTGTCAACGCCGACCTCGCCGTGACGCCTTGCCCCCGCTGCTGCTGTTGCTGGCGCTGCTGCTGTGGGCCGCCGCTGCAGCCCCAGCCCCAGCTGCGCTGGCTGTTACTGCGGCCGGCCCAGAGGCTGCCCGCAGCGGTGTGCTGACTGCGGCTGCGCCCCTGCTGCCGCTCTGTGACAGCGAGGTCGGCGACGCCGAGGGGCCCACAGGCATTCTGGCCAGCAGGCGGCCGCACGGCTGCAGCTGCGCCGCTGTCTGTGGCCGGTGGTGGGGGTGCTGGATTTGGGTGGTGTGGCGCTGTGGGGCCGCCGCCAGAGGCAGCGGAGCAGAAGCGCCGACTGCGGCTGCGAGCATTGTGGGCGCGGCATCGCTGGACTCCTCCAAGTCGGGCAGGCACGACAGCACCGCTGAAAGCACTGTGGCCGCATCCGTGGCAGTGGAGACAGCCGAGCCGGTTGCGCTGCTACCAGACCTCAGCGCCCGCCAGCAGCCGACGCCGCCCGCGACAACAGCAGACACGGCACCCGTGGCCGGCGCCGCCACCAGACCAGCACCAGACCCGGCGGCAGACGCCAGCCAGGGTCCGCTGCTGACGCTGGCACCCTGCTGCAGACCAGCAGTGGCTGCAGCGGCTGTAGCAACGCTGCTGCCACTCATCAGGAGTCCCATCTCAGCCCGCATGGCCTGTAGCTCCTGCATGACCGGCTGTAGCGCCGCAACCACCCGCGCCGCCGCCTCAGCATCCACGGCGCCCGCCACCACCCCACCGCTACTGCCAGGCCTGGCCACGGCAGCGGCGGCAGTACCGTCCCTGGTGTTGCTACTGCCGCCGGCCAGTTCCGCGGCTTCGGCGCTTAATAGCAGCCAGCTGAGGCCCTCACTCGCGCGCATCGTCCCCGCCGCTGCACCCCCTGCGCTGCCGGAAAAGAGAGGGTGCGGCTGCACCTGCAGCGGCTGTTGCGGCTGCGGCTGCTGCTTGCTGCAGCTGCCAAAGCTACTGCCAGCTGCAGCGGCCGAGGCCACGGCGGTCAGCGTCGCCGCCTTGGGCGCGTCGGGCAAGGCACCTGAAACAGACGAGCTCAATCTCAAGACCCCAGAGCCCGCCGCCCCACTCATCAGGCGCAGCAGGGGATGCTCCGGCAGCGCCTCCTCCATGCCCATGTGGCAGCGGCGGGAGTCCACCAGCTGCAGCTGCGGATGCAGCGGCTGTAGCTGCCTCAGGTGGCTAGCAGTAGCAGCGGTCGCGGCCGCGGTTGCGGCTCCTACGGGGCTCGCAGTGCCCGGCAACGCGCCGGAGGTGCTATCAGCAGGCGTGCCTTGGACGTTACCGCTGCTGCTGACGAAGGCGCTTGAGCCCGAGTCTGGGGGGGACGTGAGGGCAGTGAGCACGCCGCCCGCCTCGAGGAGGTGAAGGGGCCAGGCCATTGGGCAGGACTGGCAGCGGCTGTCTGCGCCCTCCTCTCCCGCAGCCCAAACAGCCGCTGGCCGGGCGCCGCTGGTACTAGACGCGGCAGCGGCGCAAGAGGCGGCAGCAGCGCGCGCCGCCGTGCGACCGGCGGTGACATCTGTGGGAGGTGCCAGTAGGGCGGAGATGGCTGCCGTGCTGCGGCACGGATGCTGCTGCGGGAGATTACCGCGATCCTCTGCTGCAGCCGCTGCAGCCGCAGCCGCCACCGCAATGGTGGCATCGTAGCTAGCGCTTCCCCAGACCAGCGGTGGTGCCGGTGGTGCGGCTCCTTCCGTAGCCGCATGCGCTCCGCCTATCGTGTGGCTTGCGCTCGTGCTGCAGCTGCTTGCGCCGGCGCCGGCGCCAGGGTTGACGTGCTCGTCCTTGCTGGAGCCGCCGCCGCCGCTTGTGCATTGCGGTGCTGGGGACCGTGTCAACGCCGCGCCGCCTCTGGAGGCAGCGTCCAAGTCATGCACGTGCTGCCCAACTGCTGTTGACGCGCCCTCGCCAGGCCGGTGTGACATCTCGTCGCACGCATAGTCGCCGCTGCTGTGGCAATCCTGGGTGACCATAAGGCCGGCGTTGTCCCAGGCGGAGCACGACGGGATCGGCACGGAGGCGCGCTGCAGCTGTGTCTGCTGCGTTGGCCCCGCAGCAGCGCCAATTTGGAATCCGATTTTGGGCAGGGAAGACGAGAGCCACACGGCGGGGGCTCCTGCACCTGTGCAGGGAGCAAGGTGCCGTGCAGTTCGTCAGCCTCAGCCCGGTCGTGGCAACCCGGCAGAACTCTCAAGAGATTTAGCTGTGTAGCGCAATCTTTCTGTTTGTACACAGCGGCGAGCACACTGCAAAAGGCCCTGGTGAGTCGAGGTACAGTGTGGTCCTGCAACAACAGCATTCATTCACGTTTTGGCTCACCAGCTATGCCGCATTCGTATGCTCGCATTTCAGCCGTTATCGGCACAGACACAGTCCTGGACATGGCGCCAGGGTTGGTGGCCCGAACCGACCGGACGTCGTCCGGCGATGCGCAAGCCTTCGCTGCGTGAACACCCATGCTGCAGCGCTCTGTAACCATCCAAATTGAGTTAAATGCTCCGCTGCTGATAGCGCTCCGGCTTGGCGCGGCGCCGGGTGCGCGGCGCCAGTGCCCCGCAGAGGCAAACTGGTCTGCGGCCCCACGCAGCTTGCCAAAGTCAACGGGAAGACTACTTTGGTATTAAGAGCGCGGCGTCAGAGACTATTCAGTCTTTGGCGACGTCGCGCCGGTCGCGGAGCGGTTTGGGAAGGTTTGGTAGTACAGACTCTGAATCTGCATGAAAAGTAAATCATTTGCAAGCTCGGAGGCGGCGCAGACCGGTGCAGGCGCATTCGATTGTGCAAATGAATTCGCGGCACGGGGACTACTCGGCGCACATGAATAGCGTGGACGGTCACGTACCAATCCGACTGCAGCTCCAGCAGCATTGCAAACAGTGTATTGTGTTCAACTGTTGTAACCATTGGCCCACAGTCAAAGGCGCGTCCGGTCCGCACGATAACCGGGTTCCGACCGGCCGTACCTTCACCCGTGCTCAGTTCGCACAGCGTAAACTATGCCTTCTGGAATGTGGGGAATACAACAATTGACATGCTGCTCGATGAGCGGAGGGCGATATACTGCCTCGACCCCTGACCATTTCCGGCTCCAATCCTCTCGTGCCCCCCGGTCTTCTCGTCCGAGTCCGGCAGGCCGCATATGCGCCACACTTGGATTGATAATGCCGGCCGCCAGGGCGGTCATAGTTTCATAGAGCGTGCCCCGAGTTGAGACGAGCTTGTCGTAGTCAGACTCCTCCCTCATCGCCCCACGCTGCATGCGGTCGTGCTGACAAGCAAGAGACCCGCACGAATTCGTGCCCCCGGCCCCCCGCTAGCTCCCTGGACTCCACCTCACCGGCTCCATGTCCTTTACACGCCCTTGCTCCCACGGGCTGCACTGTACTGCTGGCTGCCACGATCGGCGCCACAACCCTGAAGTTGCAGCACCGTTCTACCTCCACTTCCAGCGCTCGCCGAAACTGTTAACAAGAGGCGTTGCGATACACGCATTCATGTCGCCCGCATGTTGCTCCGTTACGTAGGTATCATAGCCGGGCGTTACATGCGCAACGCAAGGGGCTGGTGAAACTCGGCCCTGCTGCCGCTGACCGCAGCGCTTCACCACCATGAGACGGCCGGTACGGTCGGCCCCTTCCCCCGCTCTGTGCACCCATGCCTGCTGTCATGCATGCCACGAAGGCTCAGCCCCAGCAGAGCGAGGGGCAGGCCCGCCCAGCTGATCACACCCACCACACACGATGCCTCGAGGATTTAGAGCCGCCCACTCGCCACAGGCTCGCACCGCCACCCGCATGCAGTCACACACCGGCCCGCCACCACCGCCAGCAGCACCCTAGGTGAGCAGCGGGCATCCTACCCGTCTGCTATGCCAGGCCAGGCCAGGCCAGGTGTATCACCACCGTCCGCCAGCCAGCCAGCCGTTCGGCGGTCCTCAGACCCATAGGCGCCGCTGATCCGCCGCCCTGGACACGGCCTTAGCTCCAAACATGTTACTCGCTCTGGATCTTGATCAACTCCACGTCAAAAATGAGGGTGGCGCCGCCTGCATACACGCGCGCAGGAAAAACGCAGCGGCGAAGAGAATGACAGTCAACATACCGCTTCTGCCCGTGCATGCGGCGACATACACAGATTAAAGTCCAAACACTGAACCGGGATGTCTTTTGTGTCCGTCCGTTTCTTTATGTACATAGCGCCCGTCGAACCTCTATTGCCGCCCGCGGGGCATCCTACCGGGGATCTTGGGGGGCGAGCCGCTGTCGCCGTAGCCCATGTGGGAGGGAATCTTTAGCTTGCGCTTCTCGCCAACGCTGTGTAAGAAAAGCACATGGGGAAAAGTCGACACGATGCGTACGAGTGTCAACGCTGTGGTCATCATGTGCAGAGGGGTTCAACGCATGACTTGTTATGGGAAGGCGAAGAGTCGGGAGGCGCGGATGGAGCGCGGAGGTGGAGAGAGGGGTTCGAGGAATGACTGGTTAGGCCATCAGGGCGCAAGGCAAGGCTTGTCCACATGCTGCGGGGTATGACGGCAAGCAATGGGTGGAACGGCTGCGACGTGTGCCCGTAGTTTGAGCATGTGGGCTGCTTGAAATGACAAGGCATCGTCAGAACGGCCCCGGGCGTATGCCAGGCACGCGTACCGGCCCACATGCCTGTACGACACTCACCACATGCCGAGCAGGCCCTGGTCCCAGCCTGTACACGTGGCGGGTGGGACACGCTTGTCGAACGGCAGTAAGACAGCTGGCGCCACGCAACGCCAGGAACCTACCCACTCGCCATGAAGCAACTGGCACACGCGCGCGCAAGCCGTGGCACGCACGTCTCCAAGCCCCGTACGGTACGTGGCCACATACAGCCCAGCCCAGCCCTCCTTTCGTTCTGCCAGGCGATCGGCGGGACTCCAACTAGAGAAGCACAGGCATGCCGCGCACACTCGCAGCTTAGCACACCCAGCTATGGCATCGCCACTTGCAAATCCCCGTTCTAATAGACACACGGCACGCACCCTTGATGACGGAGCCGCGGCCCAGAGTGAAGGTGAAGGGCTGGTTGCGGTCCAGCGAGGAGTCGAACTTGGAGCCGTCAGTCAGCTTGCCCTGCGCAAGCCGAGGACGTGGAAAAATACAGGTGTTGAGGGATCTGGGGAGCCGTTGAAGCGCCGGATTGTCCTGGGTGGGCTCCATCGCAAGCCCCTGTGCCAATCCCCATGGCGCCCCATACGCTATGCCCCTGGTCAAATCTCCTACAATGCCAACCGGTCCCGATGCCGCCTGAGGCTGAAGTGGTCCCAGCAGCGGCGCAGCGCCGGCAGCTGAGGAAGCCCGCGCAAGGTTTGCGGCCCCGGCACAACCCCCGGCCCCCCCCGCACACCAGCACCCCGCAAATCCTCCTGCCACCTGCCACCCGACACCGACCGCAAACCACCCAAACTCCACAATACCGTGTAATGCACGTGCACAGTGTCCCCCTGCTTCGCGGTCTTCTCGCAGTTCTCCGGCTTGAACTGTGAAACGGGAAGAGGTCGGGGGTAAGGGAAGCACTGCACAGACGCCTGCAAACGTGTGTTCCAAAAAGTCCTCAAGTCCAGTCTTCGAGAACCGGGCGAGGTCTCAAAATGCACTTCTTAAATCGGCCTGGCGACGGTCTTCGGGCAACTAAGGTCGTCTAGATCATTCCGACCCGAATTCGTCTTGGGCTTGTGCATATCAGTCGTTGCAGGTAGTATCTACCTTCACGCCAATCTGAAGCTCCTTGACATCCTTCGCCTTCTTGGCCTTTGCCGCGAGCGCCAACGAGGCGCAGGCAAAGAGGACAAAGAGGAGCACCACTGTGGTGCGCGACCTAGCCATGTTTCAAAATTCGTCGCCTATGACATTAACAGGCACTCACGACACACAGTGCTAAGACTAAGGACAGGTGGCTTGGGCACCATCGCACGCCGCGTGTCATCCGGAGGACGCTGGACCAGCACGAATCGGTCTGCCACCTCTCTTCGCCTCTGGCACGAACGGACAGACCCCCGCTTGCGCGCCACAAGACCAGTGCAACGCAGAGCGAAGCCGAACGTCCGAGGCCACGGCTGCACCACTGCGTGTTCTGCGTACAACAATCGCCCCTGGATGCTAAGGTCCAACGAATGGCGCATCCCCCCACGGCCCCCACGAGACTGGCCCGGCTGCTGCTGCGCTGCGGATCCTTTGCGCCGGACCTGTGCTGGTAGATGAAAGGCCCAGCGCTCGTATCTTACGAAGGCAGGGGCGGCGTCAGTGGCCGAATTCCTTAAAACGGCTTCGTTTAGTTGACGAAACAGGCTGCCGCCGCTTCGTTCACCCCCAAAATTTTTCCTTCTTACCATATGCCACGCAGGTTTCGGCCGTGGAGTAGCCGCTGGAACCCCCTGTCCTTGGCCAAAAGTGGCCGAAATCCCAAAAATGTCTTCGTCTGTTTGCCGAAAGACCCCCCAAGATCCCGTGCGTTTTGGCCGAAATTCCAAGTCAAGATCAACAAAATTTCGTCCGCCAGAGGCCTTTCTGGGCAAATTTCGTTCCGAACGAAGGAAGATACGAGCGCTGGAAAGGCCCCTTACTCGTGGTGCTGGCGTCGCAACGGCTTAATGGCACATACCTACTACCACGATTACACCAGGCATTGTGCGCTCCGCCCAAGCCACCCCTGGCCCTGATCTACCCTTGGGCTGGCACCAGGCTCTCCCCTGGCTCGCACAGGCTGTGCCGTGCAGCCCATGCTCAACCCCACGCCCCCGCCACCTTCACAAGTTCAGATATACGTAAATACAGTCAAACCTCACCGGAAATGCCGCACCCGTACACGGGGAATACAGTCTTGCAAATTTTATGCTTACCCCCTGCTGCTGTCTGTAGGTGGCACTTCCTTCTGCAGAAGATTAGATGATACCGTCACACCGCATTCCCTATGGCTGCCTCCACATACCCTGCCATGCCTCCACACCTTACGTCGCCAACTGATGTGATGACTAAAGCTCTCTGGTTGCTCCATCTCACGAAGTCGCGTGCGCATGCGTGCCTTTTAGGAAAGACATCCGAGGAACGCTCCAAAATTGCAATGTCCCTTGAACGGCCAAGCCGCAATGTGGAGCCGAGTGGTGATGCATGCACAAACCCGTTTTGAAGGGCTTCCGGTATTGCGCCACTGCATCCTGGACATGCAACCTCCGCCCAAAATAAATGCGTGTGCGCGCTCTCCGGTATGCGGCCCACATGCGAAAGTCCATGACCGCGCCTCCAAACACGAGAATGGCGTTGGATGGCAATCGCCCATGTGCCCTCAAACGGTGTGTCGGCCGCGCCCGGATGCATCTTCCTCGCAATCCGCACGCAACATCTGCGCGGTAGTAACGCATCCGCCGCAGTGCCACCACCGTGAGTGCACGGCAGTTAGAATGATAGCCGCGCGCCCGGGGAGGGACCTGAATCAAGCAGGCGATACAACATCTTCGCAGTGTGCAACCATACTACAAACTAAGCGGTGACCTTCGATCCCAAGCCAATGCACACGTGCTTCGCAGCGCCTGTGAGATATCTTACTGCCCCGCCTCCGTCACATGATACCACAAGGAGGCCAGAAAAGTGGGCTGCGCCCACGCCATGTCACCCTCTGAGGCCGCACGCGCCTACCTCGGCTCCCGGACATAGCCGGGGTCGGCTTGTACAGGCATTGCCCGCCATGTGTCCAGCCACGTCCCGCCGTCAAGCATCAGCAAAGCAGGCAAATCCCACACCACAACGTGCCATGCTATGCTCGCCAGCAAAGAGTGCTAACCAGACACCGGCCGCTCCTTGGCGGCGCCGCGCTCCCCTCCTCCAAGCGAAAGTCAACTGTCCGTGGACGCGCGAAGTCGCTTCTCGCGTCGGCCGATTCGGACCTGCCGCGTAGCCGCCTAATAGCAAATATCAATACGTAGTAGTAATAAGGAGAAAATCCCGAGAAGGGAGAATTGATCGGAATTTCCTGGGCGTCCACAAAAGCACAGGCTTGGGGCGACAGCCGGGCCGCGCAGCCACACACACGTGCCGACGGTCCGGCAGACACGCCACCACCTTGCGGCCACTAGGAGCCACTGCGCATCAGCTCAGCCCAAACCAGGAACTGCTTCATTCTGGCATGATGTGCGCCTTGTCCAGCAACTCAGCCACCCGTTCAGCGCCCGTCCTTTTGCACAGACCGTGCTCCAGCCACCGCAACCGAGCATCATAAATATCTTCGCATACCTGATACACAACAGCTTCATGAAATGTGGGCATGGTGGGGCTAGTGGGGGTGCGGCGGGGCCCGTGCGACCGCAATGATTGGCACCCACTGAGCCCACATAAACCAGCGTCCATGCAGCCATCGTCACACAACAGTATCCGTGACTCTGTTCTAGGTTATCAAGGCTTTTGTGGACTCCGGCAACTTTGTTTCTGTGCTTAAGACGAGGGCATGCGGCTCGGACAGTCTCGTTGCAGGTCTGAGATGACCACACATTCACCTGTAACACACACATCAGTATCCGCGGTCAGCTCGTCACGCTTGCTTGCGCTTAGCTCTTCTGCACAGCTGGTAATTCTGGCACGAGCATGCTCCACGCGTGCTCTCTCCGCAAGAGTAACCGGCAGCGCACCCACATGCCATGGGCCTGCTATGCCCACACAAAACGTCCATCCCACTCGGAGACACCTGCCCTTGGGAGGCTGTGCATCAGTAAGGCATCGCGCACTCTGCCACCCAGCCTGCTGCTGTGAATCTCTAAAGCTGCCATGCCAGTGAGGATTATGCGCAGTCTCGCAAATTCAAGTGCACATGCCTGCAAACCCTCTGCATAAATTCCTCGTGCGACTGTGCTCGCCATGACCAGTGCTTGTGCGTGCATGCGTCAACGGGAAACGCCAACACTGCACTAACTGACGACTCTGGTAGCCACTCACACACCAGAACACTTCAACTGCAATCGTCACTTCCAACGTAGGCCGCCCATCAAGGTAATCATTCGTACGCCGCGACGATATGACCGCCTGTAATCCTGGCCCCAGTCATTATGAGTCAAAACATGTTGGCATGCATTTGTAAAGCGCAATGCATGCAGTCGAAGTTGCTACGATATGGCTGCTGAGGCCGTGTTGTGTTTAGGCCCCTCAACAGGTACGAGCACAATGCACACCCTCAGTCCAATGTAAGTTCTGCTTGTTGCTGTGAATGCATGCACGCAATCAAATCGGGCGTACACGCTTCCGCGCGCGCGCACCCCGGATGCTAGTGCTCTACTCTATCACGACAAAAACGAAGCCGCGCCTCACGCGCCTCACGTGCCCCTGTCCCGGTTTCGGGGGCTCTGCTGGAACAGGCGCAGGTCTACGCTGCCGCGTTTGGCCTTGCGGTCGCCGATGCCGCTTCCCAACATTGCCGCGATCAGGTTGCTGCCAATGGGCTTCTCCCGCTCCCGCTCGCGCTCCGAGGGCGCGGCGGCGAGCATGCTGTTAACCACATCGGAGCTCACCATGTGTGACATGGTACGCTGCGCGCGCCGGCCGCTGCTTATTAAGCCGCTGCCGCTGACGGCGCCGCCGCTTGCCCCTGTCATGGTAGTGCCGAGCATGGGGCTTCCAACCATGTGATTGGAGGCCGCCACGTCGAGGCTACCCATCGAAACCAGGCCATGCTGTCCGGCACTGACGGCACCAGTTCCGCCGTAGCCGCCGCCGTAGCCGTGGCCGTAACCGTAACCGTGGCCGGCAGCGGCGGCGCCGGCAAAGGCCATGCCGGACTGGAACACCTGCGGGCTGCCGACAGGCAGCACGCCCGCGGCGGCGCCAGCCGCCGCGGCGGCGGCACCCTCCAGCGCGGCTGCGGGGATGTGCAGGCCATGCCCGGTGGTACCTGCGCTGCTGTAGGCGCCGCTAGGTGCGCCGTACACCTGCGAGGTCTCGGTGATGACAAGGCGCGAGTGCGGGCGGCTGCTGTAGCTGGGCCGCCCGCCACTGGGCAGCCCGGTGCTTGGCGGCGCGGCGTGGGAGCCGACCAGCGGCGAGGAGCCCGCCGGTGACGGCATGCTCAAACGCAACATCACGCCGGTAGGTGGCGAGGCGACAGCGCCGGCAGCGCCGATGCCATAAGCGCTGCTGCCGCCAAAGGCTGCGGCAGCCGCGGCACCGGTGGCGGAGGCCGCCGCCGCTGCCGCGGCGGACTCGGTGCCTATGGGCGGGTCATCGCTGTCGACTCGAAAGGCGGCGGCGTGGGATGGCATGTAAAACACGCCGCCGTTCGCGCCAGCGCCGCAGCCGCTGACGACGATACCGCTGCTGCTGCCGGCGGCACCGATGCCGACTGGCGTAAGGCGGTCGCTGACGCGGCCGCGGCCGCCGCCTCCGTTTCGAGACAGGGTAGTCATGGGCCCCGCACCCATGCCGCCTGCCGCCGCTACGGACGCATCCACGCCACTGCCGTTGCTGCCGCCCGCCACCGCTAAGCTCATGAGCACCCGGCCCGACTTGGTACTGCTGCTGTAGCCGACACCGCACCGGCGGTTCACGGCCGCATCAACCGACGCAGGGCCCTCCGACCGACTGCCGCCGCCGCTGGCGAGTCCGTGGCTCTCAGTGGTGTTGTTGCTTGACGCCAGCGGCAGCATCACCCCGCTTCCTACAGCCACCATGCCGCCGGCTGCGCCGCCACTGACGACAGGGCCCGCGCCGCCAGCCGTGTTGAAGGCCGTGCCATGGTTCAGGCCGCGACCGCCGCTGCCGCCACCACCGCCAGCAGCCATGGGGGTTGCGTCAGAGGCGGCGGCGGTGCCGTCGAGTGACGCTGCGGCCTGATGCGGCACGCCGCTGTTCGTGGCGCTGACATGCTCCATAGGGACACTGGGCATTGCGTACACAGGTGCCGCGACAGCTGCACCCATGCCAGGACGCATGCCGGCGCCTCCGGCGCCGCCAGCGGCCATCAACGACGGCGGCAGCGAGACCTCGCCAAAGGTCAAACGGTCGCCTTCACCGCTGCCGTACACCCCAGCGGCGCCGCCACGTCCCCCTGCCTCGCCCTCAGCTGCCTGCAGCTGCTGCCGCCCCTGGCTGCTACTGCCGTCAGCCACCGCTGAGCCTGCTACTGCCGCGCCCATCTCGGTGGTGCGTAAGTCTGCTGCTGCTACTGCCGGTGCCAGCCAATAGGTCCACATGGTTCCCTTGCCCTTGATGGTGACGGGGCCGCGCGGCTCCAACCCGAATCCCTCGCAGCTCTCCTGTGTGACAATGTGACAGATGGTCGGATAAAGGGAAGGGCATTAGGTTTCAAGGCTGCGGTGTTAAGGTTTGAAGGCTGCTGCGGAGTGAAGAATGGCCGATTCTGGCATCATGCCGCAACTGCAGGCCACGCGAGACACGTTCAGGGTCGCGCAGCACGGCACTCCCGGACTTGGCTGCCACGCAACGCACGCACCTGCAGCAGTTTGGCTGTAGTGCCGCTGACGTGGATGTGCATGGGCTTGGAGTTGCTTTCCTGTAGGCAGCAGCGTGCGGGGGCGTTGGGGCGAAGGTGCGGGGATCCCAGCGTGGCCACCGGCTGCAGGAGCTCTCGCCTTAACCCCACCGCGCTTGCAGACACGCCACACATACACACACAGGCTAGGAGCTCATGGACGCACGCACGGGTCACAGACTCCCCGACGACTCCACCAGGCCAATCGCGCAACCCAACCCCAAATTTACCAGGCACAGCCCCGCCAAGTCTGTCTCTCTCTCTCTGTCTCACCATGCGGCTGGCGGTGTTGACGGTGTCGCCGCACAGGCAGAAGTGCGGCATCTTGAACCCCACCACTGCGCCCACAACGGGGCCGCTGTGCAGCCCGATGCGGATCTGCACGCGCTGCCCGTCCTGGGACACCAACACCTTGGTCCGCTCAACCATGGCTTGGGCCAGCCTCGCCACCTGCGAGCATTTGGTGGTGGTGGAATTGCAGAAAGTCAGGAACAGTGCCGTAATGATGCAACCATTTTAGGGAAAACATGTTTTCGGGAAGGGGCCTCAAGCCTGTCTCAAGAAGGGTTTGGGACAGGCGCCAACGCAAGTTAGGACCCTACTCCAAAGTGCGGCACGCGGCGCGGCTGGACGACCCCCGCACGCCCCCCTCCTAGGTCTATCAGTATCGGTCATAATCAAGGCCATAAATAATGAACCGAGGTTCAGCACAGGTGCGCCCTGTGTGCCCCGCCTCTTGGAGAGAGTTGCGTATCCCCGCGCGGCCCCAGCTTACCCGCACGGCTGCTGTGACTGGGTCCTCGCCCTGAGTGCCACACACCGCCATAAAGGCATCGCCTGCGTGTGCGTGGGGGATGGGGTTCCAGACACGACTCGTCGGGCGATGGACGTGGCGGGACTACCGCATGTGAAACGCAACCAGTAGGCGCGCGTCGCAAGTTCACAGGGTGCAGGGCGGCCCACCCATGGTGTCACCACGCTCCGCCTTGTCAATGAGTCAGCAGCAGTGTTGCCCCGCTCACCAATGGTCTCGACCTTGTAGCAGTCAAACTCGTCCACCAACACGTCGAAGGCGCTGTACATCTCATTCAGAAGCCGCACCACCTGTTTCGCCGTTGGGGTTAAACCTTCAGTTCGAGCCAACAGCAGTTCCCTGATGTAGCTGCGACGGGAGCGTGCATCGACGCTTTCGCGGGCGGCACAGTCGCGCATTCCGGCAGACACACGCTCACGCACCTTGATTGGCTCCAACTGGGATGCCAATGTTGTGTACGACACAATGTCACTGAACAACACCGTAACTGCAACGCAGCTCCAAAGTGTGCGGTTACCAGGAGGCGGAGGTCAGTTACGGGTTCTGGCGGTTGGGTGGCATGTATGGCGGCGCTCGGTGCTGCTGTTCCTGGCACAGCGCCAGTCATCAGTTCACAGCAGCAGTCACTGCACAGGGCCGGGCCGGTCGGTGCCCATGCTTCCTCGCGCGCAGCACGGCAGCTCGGCTTACCGCTCTCAAACGCCTCGGCATAATCCTCTCCGCGACGAAGCGCCGCAATTACCTGTTCGTAAGAGAGACTACCAAGTGAGGCCCTCGAAAAGCCACGAACCCAAGGCCCTCAACCTGCACCCCGTGCACATTGAACCCGTCATCCCTCCCGAACTCTGCCCTCGTCCCTCCATGCCGCCCTGCGCACGTGCACCCACACCCATAGCCCGAAGCCCAGCACGCACGGCACGCGCGCGCACCTTCTTGGGCAGCATGGCCTGCAGAAGCCACATGTGCTCACGGCGGTTGATGAGAATGATGGCGAGTGTCACAGATATCCACAGCGAGGCAAAAACCTGGAAGAGGTAGGGTACACGGCGGTGGGTCAAGCGATAGCCGGCGGTAGAGGTTCCAGAGCGGACATTACAAGCGAAGTGCCTGCAACCGCTGTCCCGCAAGGCCCCAGCATGAAGCCTGCGCTCGCAACCCGCTCTCACCACCACCGCCACCACCAGCGGAAGCCATTCCGGAGTCCAGCCGCGTGAGTCGTACACCGCGAGGGACCAGTGGTTGTGCATGACGTCCACGTCTGTGGTCGCACGTGCAGGGCGCAAGCAAGACTCGGATGCACACACATGAGCCACGGCACATAGCAATTCGCATGACGAGTGAATTTCCATACCCCATGGGTCCCTGGGGCACATCGGGCCACAGGGCACATCACATCGCCAGGACTCACCAATCGATATGGGGTGGTCACGCGGGTCGCCGCAAGCCGCAATGGAGCGGTTGGCGAAGGTCACCGGGTCTGCAGGCGTTTTGAAGGGAGGTGGGTACACGTGGCCGCGGATACCTCTTAGGCAACATATCTGCATAACTGCACATAACGTGATGGTGCGCCGGGATGAACCGCCTGCTCGCCTCAACCAAAGGCCGTCCTCCTCACCGATGTATGTCATATTGAAGTGCAGGCTGTCTCGCTCGCAGAGGTCATACAGGCGCGTAATGTTGCGCACCAGGATTTCCCAGTCCACGGTCAGCTGGGCAAAGCCCCTGGACAATGAATCCAAAGAAGGTGTGCGACGCATCATTCAGCTGAACGTCAGGTAGCAGACGAGGCCGACCAGGGGAGTTTGCATCGAGTGGTGGGGCAGGTTTGCAGGCAGGGCAATGGGTGACTTCTGACGCCGTAGACGTGCACGCAATGTCCTCACCAGAAGCGACGACTTGGTGTGGTCTGGTCGCCGGGCAGCCAGCAGGGCGTGCAGTTGTAGGCAGACACGTTGTAGCCCCAGGTCTCGGTGGGGCCACCTCCGTCCACAAACACGGCGTGGCGCGTCACGAGGCCCATCATCCCCGCCCGCAGCCTGCAAGCACAGGGTGCGTGGATCCCGGCCGGGCATGAGCTTCCTTTGACCGTCCCACGACCTTCCCACGACTTCGCCCCTGCCAATCCGCTACACTGTCCATCTGCTCACCAACTGTCTGCGGGGCCCCGTGGTGGCATAAGCCGCGCTGGCCGCCAAGCGAGACCCGCCCACCCAACCGCCCCGCTCACGCTTCCCACCCTCCCCCAGCCATTCCCCAGCCAGTGCTCACCTGCTGGGCCCGGTCATGACCATATCCCTCTGCCCGCCCTGGCCATGCAGCGTCACCGTCTTCAGAGCGTCGCCCCGCCAGCTCTCGTTCTGTGTGGTGAGGAATGATCGGGCGGTTGGTTGCTGCAATCTCGGTATACACAAGCGCCCAGTCTGGACCGCGGAGACTGAACTTTTTCCAGTTCTTTTAGAGGAACATAAGCGCCACTCCGTCTCCCTTGCCTCCTTCCTCACCTTCAGGAGGTCTAAGCCATACACCGGCTTCCAGGCGGGCAAGTCGTCCGGAATGATGCTGCTCACCACGCCCTGTCCAGATGGGGCGATGGGGCGACATGGACGACCGCAACCGTGTGTTACGTCGTGCTACGTTGCGCTCGACCAGCGTAAATCGTACTACTCTGATCAAGAAAGGCCTGGGATGCGTAAAATGGTCCGGGGCGCGATGCTGCCCGCGGCAACGGCTCTTGAAGCAAACCGGGATACCGATGCCATGCAATTGCCGCTTGCGACACACGCGGCGGGCTCGACGTGACCCCACGCCCCGCCCATAGATGGGCCACCCACCTGCGGCGCCAGTATTATAGTGATGATGGCGCTGTTTTGCAACCCGTCCCCGATGAGCCCGGGCGCCACCTGCGCACCACCAAATGAAGCACACACCAGTGGGCAACTGGACATCCATACACCTGAACGTGCCGCGTGCATGCCCCTATAAGCATGCGGACACAACGCACTTCTTGGCTTGTGATGGGCTGCATCTTGGCTCGTCACGCCTTTTAGGGTACAGAAAACACCCCGCCACCACCACCACCACCGCCACCTCGTCACTACCCGGCCCAACACCAGACCCGATTGGTGCCCTGATGCCCAACGCTCACCTTGTAGAATGTCTCGTTGATGTCTGGCCACTCGGGATTCAACTGAATCAACGTCCTGCGCCGTCGAAAAGGGCGGCAGGCAGAAGCATGAGGGTGTGCAGGAGAATCAAGGCATACGTACGCGTCCTGTCCCAAGATTAAGACACGCCAGCACTAGTACCAGCAATTAGTAATACGGTACTATATTGCGTATAGCTGACTCCTCACTTCACGGTGCTCGCTGGCGCCACATTGGCAGTGATGTGGCTCGCAAGTTTCTTTCCGTAATCCACCGCGGCATTGCGCGCGTACAGAATGCGGCTGTCACGAATGGCGTACGCGACACTGTAGTAGAGCAACGCAGGCGCATACATCGTTAGGGTGTGACTGACAGCAGTAACGATACGGGGGGAAGGTGTGGCAGTTGCCAGTCACTCCGCAACACACGTCCACACGAGTGCAGCCGGGACACACCCACAAACGCACCTGAACACGCCCCACAGCCCGAACGCCAGCAGCAGCACCAGCAGCAGCAGCGGAATGGCCACCGTCCAGGGGTCCTTGCACGCCACACGCGACTGCAGCCGGGGCACGTGCGGTGTGCAGTGCCAGTGTGCGTGAAGCCAGTCAGGTACGATCATTTACTTGAACCCCATGTTTCTATCATACAGATCCCACAGCACCAAACACGCTTTAATTTACTCGGGGCGTTTTGGCGCATGCGGCAGGTCAGGCAGCGCATGCAGCTGCGGCACCGTGGCAGCTGGTCGCTCATGCAGAGATGCAACCCGTGTCACCTAAGCAGCACCACCGCCCTTGCCAATGCCTCACCGTCACTACCATGGTCGTCTTCAGCCGCCGCCACGCCTGATGCCGCCACTGGCCCAGGCTAAACGCAGCGCCCACAACCTTCGACCCTGGCACAGACTCCTCCATGCGCCGTCTGTGTGGGATGGGAGGAACAGGGACAAGAAACACACGTGAGCGCCAACGACCTACCCTGGGCAGTTTGGTCATTACCAGCCGCTTGCACCTGTCCCTATCCATGCTAGCCCACCTGCACCACCATTCCCCCGCGCGAGCTTCCCGTCCAATCCCTCCCCCACCTGCTGTCCTACCTGATTTCTGCCCGCATTCCCTTGTCCAACTCCCTTCCGTATGCACCCTCTTGCACCCTCCCGACGACCCGTCACCGCCGACCATCCCTTCAACAACCACGCCAATTATTCCAACCCAACCACCACTCACTTGCGTTGTATCTCCTCGCCCGTCCGCTGCACGGCGCTCCACAGTGTCACCGTGTCCACCCTGAGCAGCGTATGGGAGTTTTAGGCACAGCAAATAACCGAAGCCGCAGTCACGGCCGTACGGCACCCGAACCACTGCAGCCGCAGTGCCACAATATCCCACTCTCAACTGCTATTTGATGTATGCCGAGTTCCCTGGTCTATGTCGCGCCCCACCAGTTTGTCCTACCCCGCCGCGCCATATCCTCTCTCACCAGTTGCTACCGCTGCCGTTGGGGCTGCCGTGGTGGTCCGGCGCGTCGAACGGCAAGGGGCCAAGCTCATCCTCGCCAGTTGTTGCGGCGGAGCGCTGCTTGGATCCAGACCTCCGTGTTAGCCCAGATTTGAGCACCATCGCCGCAGCTTCCGTGCCGGCGCCACTGCTGCTGATTTGCCCCGTACCGCTGCCGCTTTCTCCGCAGGCGACCTCCCCGCCGCCGCTGGCGCCCAGCCACGGGGTGGGTGGTGGTTGCGCCTCCTGGCCCTCCGCAACGCCCGAGGCGTCACTGACATCTAACGGGTTAGGCGCCGCAGTAGCCTGCCGCGTTGGCGCCCCGCTGGCGGCAGCTGACGGCAACTGCGCGCCTGCGCCTGGCCGCTCGTGCTCAAGGGGGTATCTAGAGCGCGCTTCGCCAGGGGCTGCAGCAGCCGGGGTCCGGAACGGCGTGTCCCGGGTATCGTACTGCAAAACCCCGTTCGCCTGCGCCCTTTGCACCAGCTGCGTTGACGCTGGCTGCATCAGCATCATCGACGTCTGCGTGGATTGTGGATTGCCGGGGTGAACGGGGCGAGAAACAACGCAGGGCAGCCGGGACGCGCGGCGAACACGTGCCGCAGGCTAATAAGGGGCAAGCTTACGGTGACGCCAGGCGGGCGCAGCAGTACCGCGGTTGAGGGCCGACACAACCTAGGCACCCTATTATGCTACGAAACTCGTGCCATGTTGCCAGTTCGGAGAAAGGCCTAGTGACGGGATATACGGTCGGTTGATGGCGAGACGAGTCGAACATCTACAGGTGGGTCAAGCTCAAGCAGACCCAGCGCCTGGCAAGAGGATTTGCTATCAGCCTGCGCTAATGCCTGACCTAACCCCCACAACGCGGCGGCATGGTGAAATCAGGATGTGACGCGCTGAAACCTGAAACTCACTGCGCCGTCTGCCTGGCCCTCATCCTGACAAAGCTCGGCACTCTGGCGCTCACACCGCTCCGCAACCGCATCCTGTCAAGGGGTGGAGACGGGGGTTCTTGAAACGCGGCTACGGCAGCCAAGCCACGGCCTGAGCAAATATGTATTCTTGTAACAGCCATATTCAGGTAATTTGTCCAGCTAATCATGGCCCGGGCGCCCTCTGTCGGAACCCTCTGAGTCCGTCCGAACCAGCTCCCTTGAAGCGCCTTGCGCCTTCTAAAATTCACACCTCCATATCATATCGCTGCCGCAGCTCCTCCCCTCCTTGCGGCGAGCGCCCTGTCATTGGTGAGGCCCAGCGCGCGACTACCTTCGCAGCAGGTTATTGAGGTCCTTCATGATAATTCATACTGCTAACTGCCGCTGGGGGCGACGGGGTCTGAGTCTCTGCTGAGTGCGCGGCGTTTCGAGGAACTGTGAACAAGGGAACGAGCTGCAAATACTCGAGGACGTGTCAGGTGCAGCGAACATATAGCAAGGCCGTGTATTAATGATAAAGCAAGAGTGCCCGGATGAGTGAACCCGCGCTGAAGCGGCAACACAGCCCATCATCGATTGTCGTGTTCTGGTTCGCCCATGGCAGGTCATGGCCGCGCTCTGCCCCGCTGCCCGCATACCCGTGTCCACCTTTGTCTGGGGCACCGCTTCCTGTCAGAAAGGTACATATGGTTGCGATATTACAAAGAAGGGACAATCCGACCAAGCAAGGGTGCCCAGCACCCAAGTCAAGAGGGACCATCTCCGGCCCGAAAGGAAACCACCCTCCCCCCAGTTGGCTACCGACCTTCCACAACCGTGCAACAGGTCTTCGCGTAAAGCGTGTCTCGGCAACTGCACATATGATTGCGATCTTACAAAGAAGGGACAGTCCGACCAAGCAAGGGTGCCCCGCACCCAGGTCAAGAGGGACCATCTCCGGCCCGAAGGGAAACCACCCTCCCCCAGTTGGCTACCGACACATATGAAGCCCGGTGCAGCTCTTCCCTTGACCCCCAGCCTGACCCCTGGGCCCCGGCGGTTTCACAACCCATTCACACCCAATGCATCGGCTGCACCCTACGGGACCTCGCCAACCTGCCTTGAACCCTGTCCCATCACACACCCAATGCATAGCTCCCCCGCGTGTACCGTCGGTTACGAGGTAACATGTGCTTTCGCAACTTGCGCTACTGACTGTCTACTCTCGTGCCGCCTGCAAGCCCACTCCGCCTTCCGCTCTGGTATAAGTACGCATTAGTTCCGCAACACTCGTCAATAAAATGCATGATGGCGCGGGCCTCCGGTTTCCAAGGCACGCAAAGATCGTGCACACCACCTTAAAACGAAGTGCTTGCGAGTGAATGCGAATGCAAGACGCCGTCGCGAGCTCCAGGCTAGCAATAAACATCACGAAAGAAGTTAGTGTCAGCGGCAATGCGGTTACTTGTTACCTTCGAGACGAGACACCGGTGCGCGCTCCACGCTGCTCCGCATTCGGCACGCCAAACGGAGTCCGAGTGTCGTGGAGACTGCTGCCGCTTGCAGGGGCGGACGCGTTCCAGCTCGCAACTAGGCTGCTGCCATTCGCCGCGACAACGCGAAACCCACAAAATGCACCCACCTGGAACGGAGCCAGGCATCCGCGGGCGCCCATGGAGCATATGCGTGGGCAAGCGGAAAGAAACGGGAGAAGAAAGAAGCGGCGTGGCGGATGTCAGTAGCCGATGCCGGGCAAAGCTGCCGAGCAAGTGAAGCAGGGTGGCTGCCTAGCTGGGGCCGGGCTGATTAGAGGGCTGAACGGCGGCTGCACCGGGCGAGCTGTACTGGTAGTATGTACTGGCGCCGGCCAAGCGTGGTAAGTATGGGCGCCGCTGCATGGATCCCGCCCCCATGTGCCGCGGCGAGGCTGGCGACGATGCAGTGGCGTACAGCTGACAGCTGAGACGGACGGGCGCGGACCGCTGTGCGGTTCCCCACACCCGTCCAGGGACCGGCCCACGCACGGTGCAGCGGGGCCGGCCGGGTGGGGGAACCGTGCTGACAGCTGAGTGGGCGGCGGGCGGAGGGCTGGCCGAGCTCGGTGCGTGTCCACGGCATGTACCCGAAACCGCTGAAAAGCCAAACCAAGAAACAAATTCTCCAGAACCAAATAACCAAGGTGTAAGACGACGACGACCCGTCCGCGCAGTGCTGCAATCGCGTGCATGCGGCCGCGTGAATGCTCAGGCTGCACCCGCAAGCGGGAGGCTCGCCAGTTCCAAACGCTCGAGGGCGGAACCTCGAGTACCTCCTTGTAACACCACAAACACACCACCGTAACGCCCGCATGTCGGGACTACGCGACCTGCCCCTTAACCTACCCCGCTTCGCCTATGGATGCGGATTACAATTGAAGGGACAGCCCGACAAGGGGGAACGCCGTACCCACGCCGCGAAGGGCCATCTGCGACCCAGAGAAACAACACCCGCCCCCCGGTTGGCTGCCGACCTTCATAGTGTAACGCACATGAGTCGAAGCCAAGCCGAAGCCCGCCAAAGCCCCACCGCCACGTAACACCCCTCATCTCGTTTAGGTCTTTTGGCGGCAGCACCGACGCACAACAAGGCGCGACAGGCCAGAGGTCTGCCGACATCCCCATCAAACGCAAGCACCACACATTTTCTCGTCGGCGTCACAGACGCGCAATGTCTTGGCCCGGAGGCCCATGTCCGAAAACGTCTGTGCCGAAGCACCACAAAGGGAAACCGAGCCGGAAACTGACCAAACCACCAGTACACCACAACACCTCGCTACGGGCACACCGCCCTCCACCCGCCCCACCAGCGAACTAGACCGACCCACCAAACAGGCACGCGCGCACCCGGAGGCGAACAGGAGCACCAGCCGCCCGGGCGCCCGGGCAACAGCCGCCCGGGCACTCACAACCCGACACCCGGGACTACCCGACCAGCGTGACCTGCTGCCTAACGGTCCCTGAAACGCCATGCTACGA
>NC_057014.1:3082418-3096607 GCF_000002595.2 Chlamydomonas reinhardtii | reverse complement strand
CCCTCCCCCAGTTGGCTACCGACACATATGAAGCCCGGTGCAGCTCTTCCCTTGACCCCCAGCCTGACCCCTGGGCCCCGGCGGTTTCACAACCCATTCACACCCAATGCATCGGCTGCACCCTACGGGACCTCGCCAACCTGCCTTGAACCCTGTCCCATCACACACCCAATGCATAGCTCCCCCGCGTGTACCGTCGGTTACGAGGTAACATGTGCTTTCGCAACTTGCGCTACTGACTGTCTACTCTCGTGCCGCCTGCAAGCCCACTCCGCCTTCCGCTCTGGTATAAGTACGCATTAGTTCCGCAACACTCGTCAATAAAATGCATGATGGCGCGGGCCTCCGGTTTCCAAGGCACGCAAAGATCGTGCACACCACCTTGTAACACCACAAACACACCACCGTAACGCCCGCATGTCGGGACTACGCGACCTGCCCCTTAACCTACCCCGCTTCGCCTATGGATGCGGATTACAATTGAAGGGACAGCCCGACAAGGGGGAACGCCGTACCCACGCCGCGAAGGGCCATCTGCGACCCAGAGAAACAACACCCGCCCCCCGGTTGGCTGCCGACCTTCATAGTGTAACGCACATGAGTCGAAGCCAAGCCGAAGCCCGCCAAAGCCCCACCGCCACGTAACACCCCTCATCTCGTTTAGGTCTTTTGGCGGCAGCACCGACGCACAACAAGGCGCGACAGGCCAGAGGTCTGCCGACATCCCCATCAAACGCAAGCACCACACATTTTCTCGTCGGCGTCACAGACGCGCAATGTCTTGGCCCGGAGGCCCATGTCCGAAAACGTCTGTGCCGAAGCACCACAAAGGGAAACCGAGCCGGAAACTGACCAAACCACCAGTACACCACAACACCTCGCTACGGGCACACCGCCCTCCACCCGCCCCACCAGCGAACTAGACCGACCCACCAAACAGGCACGCGCGCACCCGGAGGCGAACAGGAGCACCAGCCGCCCGGGCGCCCGGGCAACAGCCGCCCGGGCACTCACAACCCGACACCCGGGACTACCCGACCAGCGTGACCTGCTGCCTAACGGTCCCTGAACCGCCATGCTACGAACGGCACCCGCAACCTAACTATCTGCTGAGCCAGCAAGGCCGCCGGTGGAGACGACGGCGGGCCAGGCGGCACGAGGAGAGGCGCCGAGGAGCACCACGGAACATCGAAGCTTGCGCCGGGCCACGAGCGACCACCAGGGCCACCCGTAACTGCACACACGAAACCAAAAAGCGACCACAGAGCAGAACGAGCGCGGCCGGCCACCCAGACGCGGCCAGCCGCCACAGAACGCGCGATACCGAAAACAGGGCGCGACGCACCCACCCAAGGCCGAAGCCATCCAAACCAAGTCGTAGCCAAGTCGTCAAGCCTCACAGAGCCCGCAAAAGGCTACAAAAAGTTAGTGACGAAAGCCAAAGCCGCCAACGACAAGGGGTGTCAGCTTTGTACAGCTGGAAAATGGGCTGAGCCCCTGATAGAGCAAGGGATGTGATGATGGGCACCGGCGACATGAATAGCACCCTTGCAAGCCCAGCGGGACTGGCAAAGGGGTATGCCAACGCCGTGCGAAGGCACCGCCACGCCCTGTCCACGCCACTCCACACATGAGTCCATGGTACCTCATTCCAAATCCCTCACAAGCACCACAAACGGCTAGCCGGGCTCGGGCGCGACCGGGGCCGCGACGCATTTAAGGGATCGGGATCGGCACGCATGGTTCGCCTGTTGCACAAACTTTCAACACTCTTGCCCCAAGACGCTTGTCGTCGACATGTTTTGACACATGGATGTAAGATATTCAGGGCCCGAGAGCTATACTCGCGGACTGAAGAAAGTCAAGATGTCCATGGACTCGCGAGGTCGCTTCTCGCTCCGGCCGAGTTTTCCCTGCCGCCTATTTTTCTGCAATAGGGAATAGCAATTAATAATACGTGGCACTCGCGGTTTGCGCCAGTTTGGCACTTTTTGTCGACGCAGGCAGGCACGCAGGCAGGCACGGACAGGGGCAATCCTGGGGGGCTTCGCCCCCCCCTGGATCGCTTCGCTCGGGGGGCTCAGCCCAAAAATGTTGTGCGATTCCTCACGAGCCGAGGCTCGTAAGGCTAGGGGCTGAGCCTTAGAGGCTTGTGTGTTATGGGAACATTTGAATCGCCTATGAGGCTATGAACCAGGGGGGTATGGAAACGAAGTGCCAGACCCCATGCCCCGAAATCCCCCGGGACCCCCCTTGAGGGTGTGTGATGGGACAGGGTTCAAGGCAGGTTGGCGAGGTCCCCCACGGACGAAACCTTGTTGTTGAGGGGTAAAACCCCTCCATGAAATACCAAAATGGTGCCAATCGACTCCTCTTGACGAGCACCATCACGCTGTGCCGTCAGCGGTCCTGTTCTGAGACTTCGGTCACACGCGGGATCCTATCCATTGAAATCCCCTCGACCCAGCCCACACCGCGCTCAACTCTCTGACGTGTGACGGTTGCACAGTGTGCATCGGCAGCCTTGTGAGATGTTAAATCATGCGCACCAGCGCTAGAGAGCCCAGCCGTGGCAGTGCGCATGTGTCGAATGTGGGTGTGTGTTGGGACAGGGTTCAAGGCAGGTTGGCGAGGTCCCGTAGGGTGCAGCTGATGCCCATACCCTCAAGCAGACGGCAAACAGTTTGCAGTGGCAGAGCACAAGTGCATGGCTGGTCGAACGCCGGAGTTGTGTCGAATGTGGGGACAGGTCCACGCCCGGACGCGCAACTTAGCTTTGCCACGCTTTGTTTGTGCTTATTACGGCATCACGTGCACATATGAGCCTCGTACTGCTGCGTTTTGGCCATAGTTCTGCTTGTGGGGCGCTTCCCGAAATCCGCCAGGATGGGCTCCCGAAACCCGGTGGACCCCAGGGACGACGACCGACCCCCCAACTTTGGCGGCCCATAACTTCCTCACCAGACCCCCCCTGACGAAACTGAAAGCACGTGCACAATGCTCTCCTAAAGCCCTGTAATATTGAGCATGGCTGCATGGGGTAAGAACCTGAGCTTTCTACCCCGGTACCCCCCCCCCTTGTATGTGTGATGGGACAGTGGTAAGGCAAGTTGGCAAAGTCCCGTAGGGCGCAGCTGATTCCCATACCCAACAAATGGCAAACAATTGGCAGCGGCAGGGCAAGAGTGCGCGGCTGGTCGAACGCCGGAGTTACTGTTCTACCCCGGTACGCCCCCCCTGTATGAACCGACCTAAACCAACGATCGCTTGCGCGACCACCGCCGCAACCCTTCTGGCGCAGCTCCTGCGGTCCCTCACGCAGGGATCCCTACAAGGCCCGCCCTCCCCGGGCGCCTGGATCCCCTTTGCAAGGCAATGAGGCGCACGTTCTACACTAGGAACGATGTGACAAGGCACACTGAACTCATAAGAGGAATACAGCGCACGTGGACGGATGCATAATCTGAGCCCGGGTGCTGAGCATTGGACTTGCCGTCGTAGCTGACTTCTGGGGTCGTCTCCAGACGTTTGTGACTTTGGGTATCAGGCCAAAGGGTTGGGACGCTGTGCCGTTTGCGCATCCCTTCATATCTCGGGCTGTTGGTGGAGGCATGGTTTTGCGCTTGCCGTATGACGCTGATTCCCCGCCCCCCTCGCCGTGAGAGGTTGTGCGTGCTTGTTGGCTCTGTGTGTGGGAAGGATGCACGTGTGGGCGACCGTTCTAGTACCTGGACGCTTGCGCCCTGGTTAGTGCGTGCGCTGTGCGTGTGTCCTGTGGCCTAGACGTTTCCCGGCACTCCTGTGCCTAGGCTTGTGGCGTTGAGGCACAGCGGTGGGGCTCTGGCGGGTTGAGGCTTGGCTAGGACTCACTGTGCGCGGAGTCACACGGACTTTGCCCGCGGGAGGGTTTGCAGCAAAGTCGGGGTTGGTGGAGTCAAGTTGGGCCCTGATAGTATGTGATGGCTCGGCGTCTTCGGGTGCTGGGACTGTCCCCTCTGTAACATCCGCATCCATAATCTGGATGTCTCCGAATACCGTCCCGTATTGTAGGGTAATTGGGAGCGAGCCTGCGTGTGCGAGTACCCATCTGTCAAGTGTCGACACAACCTTCTCTACGCGCACCAGTACACAGCTGTTTGCCTATGCCGCCTCAACCCACGAGTCCGGATCCCTCTCAGAGTCAGCCAGCGACACGAAATCCTTAACGCGAGATTTGCGACAACTGCGCATACAGGAATCCATCTGCGCCGACCACTTGCTGCCGTTGCTCCACGGCGCAAGCAAGCGCATTGACGCAGCGACCTGCTGGCCCACGACAGCGCCAGCCACCCATTACCAATACGGCAATACCCACGACAAACCCAAACGCCCCGTCACCCCGCCATCACGCCATCACCACATCCTGCTGCACTGCAAAGAGCCACTGCCCTCAGCTACCACGCCTGCCAGCACGCGCCCTACTTGGCGAGCTGCCCCTTGCCGACGCGCGGCATGCCGCCTGCCACGGTGACCACCTTCTTGCTCTCGCGCTCCGCCTCCGCCGCGCGGCCCTTGTGGCCCAGCCCCTTGGCTGTGGCCTCGCTGAAGCGCAGCGGGTTGATGGTGACTCCCGCCTGGAGGGGAGGGCACAGGAATGCGTGAGGAGTTGAATAGACGGTACATAGAAGTGTCGCGAAGACAGCAGGGGGGGGGCCGGGAATGAGTGACGGGGGGGTGAAGGAGGAGGGCAGATGTGTCGTTGACTCCGGCCGCCGCCCCCAACAACCATGCGCACCTGCTTGATGACCGCGGGGCGGGTAAGGTCGCGGAAGGCCTGGTCGGGGTTGAAGTCGCGACCCAGCGGCTGCCGCAGGCTGCGCTCGTAGGCCTCGGGGGAGGTGAAGGGGAAGGGCGCGGCGGGTGCCGTGTACTTGGCGGCCTTCTTGTCCCACTTCTCGCTCACCACCACATACTTCATGCCCGCATCGCGCCGCCCCGCCGCCGCGTCCGCGCGCTGCCTGTGTGCGTAGTGGGAAAGTGCGGGGTGTGAAGCAAAGCAGGAAGGAACATCGGTAGGTGAGGGTCAGGATCCGGCAGGGGCTGACAAGTGTTTCACTCGGTTACTCGGTTGCCTTGTCAACATTGCCCGGGCAGACGTGCGTCCCAGGCAGAGGCGCCGCCGCTTTTCCCCCGTTTGGGCTGGTCTTTACAATCCCCCCCGCCCCGTTGAGGCCGTGCCAGCATATGCCACCCGACCAGCTAACTCACTTTGCTGCGCGGTCCTTGGCCGCCTGCATCCACTTGGGGTTGCGCTGCTGGCTGCTCCACGCGCCCCAGCCCGGCAGCGCGGACGGCTCCTGTGGATTTGGTGACGGAGGACAGGCGTGCGTAGGTAGGAGGGGAGCGAGGAGTGGGGCATGTTAGGAGGCGTGTTGGAGGCGAATGGGCACGTGTTGGAGCATGCTGGTCAGCCGCACGCACGTACTGGTGTGGTGTCAGCACACATACCTGAATGTCTGGGAGCTCCTCCGCCACCGCCGCCGCCTTCTCCTCCGCAAACTCAGCCGCGACGTCATCGCCGGCGAACGCCTGTGTGTGCGGAGTGCGGCGCCAGCACGTGGGAGACCCACGTGTGCGACTCAGGTGTCAGGAGATAAGCGCTGACTTATCGCAGCGCAGTGGAGATAAGTCTAGTTATTGCGACGTAACTGCCGTGTTGCGTTAGAGTCACGCACGGCGCAGGACGCTCGGGTACGTGCCTGTGCATGGGGCCGAACCGAGCTGGGTCTTGTACGCGTCAGGAGCACACGGCGCCTTATCTGCCGTTGTGCTTCTGTACTGTATTTCGGATCGTCCCTCTGCCGGGACGGTGACCTCAGTGTGTCGCACTTAAACGTTCCCTACATTTCTGGACTTTCTTTGCAATCCTATACCTGGTTCTAACTATACTTTACCATGTCTGGACCGAATAAGCGTTTAATATACACTCAGACGGAGTTGCAGCGCTTTGTTGCGCGATCCTGCTCAATGGAACCCCTTAGCTTGATCACGCTCGCTCTCTGATCGTAAGGGAATGCCCTTCGACGCTTCTCTGGCGCTTTGGACCACGCTTTGGTTCGGGGGCCGCATTCGGGAGCAAATCGGAGCAGAGCGGAGCTTTCAAGCGGAGCAAAGGCGCGCGAAGCGTTGCGGACAAGGCGTTCGGCAAGTCACTGAAAGCAAAAGGGCATGCACAGCTGTGCGGGCGGGCTACTTGCTTGCCATGCGCGGTCCTGCTTGCCGTGCCTTCGTGTCTACCCGTCGCTTTACAGTTCACAGCTTTGTGCAATACCTTTCATCTTCCATCGTGCCACCCCCACCTCCCCAAGACCTCAGGGCTTTTGGCGCGGTACTTCTCCTGTCTGCCTATCCAGGCCGCAGGGCCCGCGTGCCCTTGGGGAAAGGGCGTGTGTGCCGTTGGGATCCGGCCTGTGCGCCGCAAGCAACGGGCTTTGCGCCCTTGCCTTATGGACAATGGATGGCATACGTGCCCTTATGATACGGCCTGTGTGCCGCAAGCAATGGGCTCCGCGCCCTTGCTTTATGGACAATGGACGGCATACGTGCCCTTATGATACGGCCTGTGCGCCGCAAGCAACGGGCTCCGCGCCCTTGCTTTATGGACAATGGACGGCATACGTGCCCTTATGATACGGCCTGTGTGCCGCAAGCAATGGGCTCCGCGCCCTTGCTTTATGGACAATGGACGGCATACGTGCCCTTATGATACGGCCTGTGCGCCGCAAGCAACGGGCTCCGCGCCCTTGCTTTATGGACAATGGACGGCATACGTGCCCTTATGATACGGCCTGTGTGCCGCAGGCAACGGGCTCCGCGCCCTTGCTTCACGGACAATGGACGGCATACGTGCCCCTACGATACGGCCTGTGCGCCGCAAGCAACGGGCTCCGCGCCCTTGCTACATGGACAATTTACGGCGTACGTGCCCTCATAATACGGCCTGTGCGCCGCAGGCAACGGGCTCCGCGCCCTTGCTTCATGGACACTTCACGGCGTACGTGCCCTCATGATACGGCCTGTGTGCCGCAGGCAACGGGCTCCGCGCCCTTGCTTCATGGACAATGCGCCGCGTACGTGTTCTTATGATACGGCCTGTGCGCCGCAAGCAACGGGCTCTGCACCCTTGTTTTATGGACAATTCACGGCATACGTGCCCGTATGATGTGACCTGTGTGCCGCAAGCAACAGCTCACCCTTGCTTTTGGGTAATAGATGGCATACGTGCCCTTATGATACGACCTGTGTGCCGCAAGCAACGGGCTCCACACTCTTGCGTTGTGGATTATAGACGGCATTGAAATGCTTACGTGCCTTCGTTGTACATGCCTTTGCGTTGTGGACAATGTGTGGTCTGAGCGCCACGTTCGGATACGGCGTGTGTGCCGCCAGCAACAGGCTTTGCGCCTCGCATCATGTGTCTTGCGATATTGCCCGTGTGCCGCATGCAATTATGCTGCCTGCCCTGTCGTTATGGACGCTTCGACTTGTTGCGTGCCCTGCTGCGTGCCCTGTCGCAATACGCCTTGAGTGTGCCGTGCACGGCAAGCCTGCGCCTCGCTATTGCTTCGTGTTGACAACGGAGCGGGCTTACGTGATCATGCGTCACCCTGTACGTCTTGAGGTCCGCACGCACATCATACTATCACGCGGCATCACCATTGTAGTTTGGCTGACGCACCCCAAGCCAACCTATATGCATTCGATGTGTGCGCTAGGCCCAAGTGCCGAATTGTGGAGTTTTGTGCAGTTCGGCCAGCATGCTATTGCCAATAACAATACCGCATGACGCATAACAATACCGCATGACGCATAAACATGCCTTCGTGCAGCCCTGCACCAGGCATCGGACGCTGTGTCACGCAGTGAGCCCGACCCTGCCCAACCAACATTTTGTTGCGAGATACGGTCGGAGCTGGGATCACAGCCTGCTTGGTGGGTTTAGATGGCGCCCGTGTGTTGGGCTGGGCTGTTGCTGCTCGCGGTGGGGCCCACCACCGAGTCACGGCACCCATCCGCCCTCCCCTCTTGTTGGCCCACCCGCCTGTACACATGCCAGCCACCCGCTCGCCATCCTGTGAAAGCGGGTAGCCGACTTGGCAAGCGCTTTTCCTGACACTTGGCGCAGGTTTGAGTGGGATACCAGAATGGTCTGAATGTAGTTGTTGGATAACCAGTACACTGCGGTGTGTAGCTGGTTAGCGGGAGTGCCGTGCATGAAACACGCTACTCGACCCGCCACGCCCGCGCGATGGTACCACCAACCGTTCAACCCAGATCCATGCCGGGGTAGCATCGACCCACAGTCAGACTGATAGCTCCTATCCAGGTGTCAGGCGCCATGTATGTATCTGTGGACGCGTCAAGCTGGCTTGTGCCGTAGCGTTGGCCGCCTGTATGGCATGCCCGGCATCTGTGTCACGTTATGGCGTCATGCTTACCGTAGTCACGCGGCTTGCGTGCTGTGCGGCACGCTCCCTGCCAATCCTTCAGGACATGTATGCATACATGTTCCTTGGTCAGAACCATAGCAGGGGCAGCGTGTTCTGTCAATGCCTCATGAACCCAGAGACCCAAGCCAACGTACGCATTAGTTCCGCAACGCACGTCAACAGGAACCCCTGCACGTCAATGCCAACTGAATGTGTCGCCTGCCCACTCGCCAGTGGACGCCTAGGGAACCAGCCTTGGTTCCTTTCAGCCCCGGCCTTACTTCACCCGGCGGGGCAATTACTTATCACCGAAGTGCTAGGAGCAGTGTGCTATATGTCATTACTATTAAGAGCGTATGGCGACACAGGCTCACATGTGGGTAGCCAGGCCGACAGTGCCCTGCGGGCTTGGCAGTCGGCAGGCATCCCAACTCAGCCCGGCCTCCTCACAGCAGTACCACAACGTGCCCGTACGTGGGCGAGTGCGGAGTTTGGCTGCCGGCGTGGCTGTATCATCTCTCACATTGGATGACCCATCCGCCACTGCGATGGGTTCACTACTGGCACGTCCCTCGAGTCGCTCACCCACCGGCTCCGCCCGGCGTTCGCTCCCTTTGGCTGGGCCGGGGCCCGTGGCGCATCCAACCCGCCATCGCGGCCCCGAGTGCTCCTTATTTCCTCCCATCACTACGCCTTCTATCACTATAGATACATTGCGTGTTCCACGCGTGCCGGGTATCCTTCACCCCTCCGCGCCGCTCGACCAGGCCAGCCTTGCTGGGGTTGCTGAGGTGTTACCCTTCATGTTGCCCTCCCTGCTATTACGGTACACCCCACAGCCGCCGTGGCGTACGGTATCGGCACGTACGGGACATTGTGTGCATGCATCCCCGCGGCGTTTGGAGGCATTCACGTGCGCGCCTGTCCTGCGTCCGCCGGGGTGATGCTATCTATGGGTGTACCTACTGCTTGATTGGTAGTGACTCTTATGCAAGACACTGCAAATCTCAAGCATGGCACCTAGCTAGCAAGAAAGAAATTAGTGTTCGTGGCCATGCTGCACGGCTGGGCATGGCTGCCCGCATCCTACACCACGACGGCGCGGGTGAAGGGCAGGTTGCCGCGCGTGACTCGCGTACGTAAAACCGCTCTAGTGTTGCACCTCGCGCCTTCTCCTGCGTGGCTCATGTTGGCTAGTCTGTCCCAGCTTCGAGTCACGAAGTTGTTATTATTCCCAAGGTTGTTCCGAGCAGCCTACAACGTCAACACGTGTTATGGCATGGCCCTGGGGGCCGGTAGAGAGTACCGAGCGAGGTCTCCAGTGCTTCGTGCCAACACGTGCCAACACGCACTGTTACCTTTCCTAGGCACACGGACGGCCACAGCTGCCCAGAAGCCACACACCTGAACAAGGATGCATGTGTTTCCCTGTAACGCCCCGGCGTCGTCTGCGTGGCTGGCGCACGCGGGACAATGCATGTGTGTTTCTGTCGTGGCCATTGGTGCACCTGATACGTTTGTGAGTCTGGTATCATGGCCCTTGCAACGCCAGTCGTGTTCCTATTGCTGCTTGTCTTCTGGTAGTGACCATTGACCGCCCATGACCGACGGAGTGTGGCGCTGTCAGGCCCCGCGTTGGCGTCGCCCTGCGCCGCCTGCAGCAGGTGCCGGCGGCGCCTCCGGCGGCGCTCATCCCCATGTGATGGTGCTGCTCGTGCAGCCAATATCCCCAAGCACGAAGCTCGTTCTATCGACCGCTGTCGAGTGTGCAACTAGGACCGTACGTTCGTGCGCAAGCAAGGCGATGGGCGGAGCGCTCCGCGGTGTTCGAGACACATGATTTCGGTAGCGCAAGGGCACGAACGCCGCCGCCATCACCGCCGACCGCACCTTGGTTTGCGTGACCGGCCGTTGGGCCGAGCGCTTTGCGAGAAGAGCTGCATACGCGAAGCCAATCAAGCCCAGCCACCAGGGCTGCCGTCGCCCGCACCATGACCTCCCCGCGTTGAGGACTACTACCAAACTCTGGCAGCACTTTCGGCCACTAGTGCAACCTCAACACGGGCGGGCTGGGGCGGGCACGGCGGACTTGGTGGGGTATCGGGAGCTGCGAGGCCGGAGGTAGGAGGCCGCTGAGGGCCACGAATGAGTTGCTAGGCCGCTTGAGGCATGAGTGGAGGCTATTGTCGGTTTGAGAGATTGGGATTATCGTTTGGGGCCGTGGCGGTTTGTAACGCTACACGGCAGTAAGGAGTCAATAACAGAGGCCTGCCTGGACAGCGCATGCAGCAAGAAACGTCCAATAGCACTCAGGACTTAGCAACCCGGGTGCAAATCACTGCTCCGATGCGCCGTTTACGGTAATCCCAAACGCACCTGGCGAATGAGGTCTTTGTTTGAGGGGGCGGCCTTCATCAGCGGAGCCGCCTCGTCATCATCGCCATTGCCGTCGCTGGCGGTGCCGCCCGTGTCAGCCGCCGCGCCCTGCTTTTCCCCTGCTTTCCCCCCCTGCTGCTGCTGCTGCTGCTGCTGTTTCCCTTTCCCTGCGTGTGGTTGCTGCTGCTGGGCCGGTTTCGCCTGCCCTGCCACCGCAACCGGTGCCGCCACTGCCGCGCCGGCGCCCTTGCCGCCCTTGGCTCCACCTGCCGCTGCGGCCGGCTGTGCCAGCGCCGCCGCCAGTGGCTGCTTGGGGTCTAGATAGTATCCTATCCCCTGCGGCCCCTTCTTGAACGCGTAGCCTGGCCGCGCTCCAACGAACTTCTTTGACGCAACAAACTTGGCGGCGGCACCGTCGCCGCCGCTGCCGTTAGCTGCCGCCGCCGCCGCCGCAGCGCCGTCCTTCCTCCCTTGGAAGAGCCCGGCGCGGCCCGCCGACACGCTGCCACGCTGCGCCGCCACCTCCGCCAGCACGTCGCCGCCGCCGCCGCCGCCGCCGCGGGTGCTGGCGGCGCCGCCGCTGCGCCGCCGCTCCTGGTCCGCGTCCGCGTCAGCACCGCCGTCAACCAGCAGCAGGTCAGCCTCGCTCGAGACTAGCAGCCCACGCCCGGCGGCGCCAGCGGCGAGCGCGGCGTCAAGATCCGCCTGCTCGGCCGCCGTCGGCGGCGCGGCGGCGCCGCGCTTGGCTTTCTTGGCAGCAGCAGCCGCCTGCCGCTGCTGCTGCTTCCTGCTGGCTGCGTCCACTGCCGCCGCCTCCTTCGTCTTGCGGCCCAGCCGCTCCGCCTTCGCCTCCGCGTCCTCCGCGTCATCAGAATCCAGGTCAGATCCAAGGTCTTCGTTGCCGTCGTCAGCCTCTTCGGTCGCTGCCGCTGCGGCGGCGGCGCCGCCGCCGAACCGCCGCCGCCCAGCGGTGCCGTTGGCCGCCGCCGCCGGAACGCCATAGCCCACCAGCCGCTCTAGCGCATCACCGCCGGCACCGGTCATCCCGCCATCCCCGTCGTCCTCGCCGTCGTCGCCAAAGCCGCCGCCGCCGCCGATTGCCCCGCCGCCGCCCGCCGCCGCCTGCTCGTCCAGCTCGCGCAGCAGTTCCTCGGCCTCCGCCGCCGCCGCCAGCCGCCGCCGCTCCAGGGCACGCTTCATGAAGGGCAGTGCCAGAAGGCCCTTCTTCGGCGCCTCCTCGCCGTCGGCACCCACCGCGCCGCCACCTGCATCAAGTCGGTGGATGGTGGCGATGGGCGCGGGGGACATGTTGGTGAAAGAGCCATTCGGGTGATCAGCGTCACGGGCGTTGGGACACCGACACCAGGCGCAATCGGTACTGTTGCATTTTTGCCATCAGCAACGTAAGAAAGAAAACCGGTTCACGGAATTTCGCCCCAACGGCCAAAGGATTTCTGACATACCAAACTTAGCAGCCCCATGGTTTTCGACCTTAACCCTCTCCTAACCTCTCCCCTCATCAAGCTTCTTTTCGCTCACCTGCCAGCAGCTCCAGAGCCGCGCTTCGCGCCCGCCCGCCCGGCCTGCCACCCGCGCCCGCGCCCTCGCCGTCCGAGGCCGAGGTGCTAGCGTCGCTGTCGCCCTCATCCTCGCTGCCGCTGCCGCGCCGCCCCTCGATCTTCCGCTTGAGCTGCTGGCCCAGTTGGATCTGCTCGGCCAGCGCCGCCTTGGTTCCAGGATCCACCTCGAGCTTGCCGCGCTTGAGCGCGCGCCTCGCCCAGCGGCTGGTGTTGCGGTGGCGCTGCGTGAGGCGCTCCTTAGCGCGCTGGAACTCGGCCTCGATGGCGGCGGCGCGCGCGGCAGCGGCCTCGGCGTCGCCGTCGCCGGCGGCCGCGCCGTCCGCGGCGGCGGCGGCTAGCTTGGTGGCCTTGCGCTTGGCGGCCTTAGCGAGGTGCCTGCGATGAGCAAGCGGTGTATTGTACGGTATGTGAGTGCGTTGGAGAACCTTCTCCGCTCACCCAAACCAGCTCGTCACGAAGCCTTGCCATTGAATCACAAGTCGTCTATCCTTACCGCATCCTCTCCCAGCACATGCACACGCCCACACGCCCACACGCCTCACATGCCCACACACGCCCACTCACACACCTATGATACTCCTTGCTCTTGATGGCCTTGAGCCGTCGGCTCTTGAGCTCGTGGTAGAACAGCAGGCTGCGCAGCTTGGCAAGCCGTTCGCGCCGCTCGCGAGCCTCCTCCAGCGACAGCGCCTGGTTGGAGGTGGGGGAGGACAGGGCGGTGCAGGGAGGTGAGCGAGGCGCAGGCGGGCGCTGGCTGCATTGGAGAAGGGCTCTTGTAGAGGGAGGGTTTAACAATCATGACTAGTTAAGGCAGTGGTAGACGGTGGACAAGCTTGGGGAACAGCAAGATGGTACGGGGATGCTAAGAGGAGGGGACAACACGTTGGGGACAACACGTTGCGTCCTGGGCTCTGTGCACGAATTACAGGAGGAAGCGCCGGCCAATGTGGTGAAGTGAGGTCAGGCCAGCCGACAGCCGAAACATACAAACACACACGCGACCGCCTCCGCCCCCGCATCCTGCCCCTCCCCCCCCCTCACCTTGAGCGCCAGCTTCTCCTCCGCCTCCTCCAGTGCTTCAGCATTGGCGGCCCCCGCAGCCTCCAGCAGCGCAGCCACCTCCGCCTCCAGTGCGTTGTCGGCCTGGGCGGGATGGGTCGGGGGTTTGCAAAGTAAGAACATTGGGAACAGATGTGGTTGGGGGTGGAGGCTGGTGGAGGAGGGTGAAGGCGGGTGAACGAGGGTGGAGGAGAGGAGAGGAGAGCGGAGAGGCGGAATCTGGATGCTGGAGGAGAGGAGAGGCGGAATTTGGATGGTGGAGGTGCGGGAGGCGTGCCTAGCCCCTTAATCACGCTGCCCGCTATCCTAAGCAGCACGTGTGCAACAGTGCAACTCTGTGCGCCACTGCAATGCTACGCAAGCAGGCGGCACACGGCATGTGGCGTGCAGACAGCGGCTGGGGGCTCCCTCTCTCACCGAGGGCGTGTGCTGCGCCACCAGGGCCGCGGTGGTGTTGACGCGCGGCACCTCGTCCCGCCCCGCCACCAGCCGCAGCGTGGGCGCCTCGCGATTGGCCTGCGTGGGCGCGGGCGTTGGTGTTGGTGTTGTGAGCATTGGTGTTGTGGGCATTGGTGTTGTAGGCATTGGCGTTGTAAGCATTGGTGTTG
Organism: Chlamydomonas reinhardtii; assembly: GCF_000002595.2. Classification (NCBI taxonomy): domain Eukaryota; kingdom Viridiplantae; phylum Chlorophyta; class Chlorophyceae; order Chlamydomonadales; family Chlamydomonadaceae; genus Chlamydomonas; species Chlamydomonas reinhardtii. The sequence goes on along the minus strand of NC_057014.1, from coordinate 3,082,516 downwards.
TGGGCATTGGTGTTGCCAGGCATTGGCGTTGCCAGGCATGGTGGTGCAGTATTCGAGGAGTGGTGATGATTTGTTGTGATGAGTTGCCGGCGATGATA